>NW_008329031.1:862167-863406 GCF_000622305.1 Nannospalax galili
TTTAAATTTGCAAAACAAACACACACAAGGAAATAAGTTTTGGGTTATAAGTTAGAGATAAATATATGCACATTTTGTAAAATTATATTTCATATAGTCTGTGTGTTCTTAAAATTAAAAATATTATAACTGTATTGATAGTAATTGTGAAAGCTACATTCAAAGCCAGATATGCAAAGAAATCAGACTTTACACTGAGCAAGGTGCCACACGGTTTCAATCCCAGCACACAGGAGGCAGAGGCTGGCGGATCTCTGTGAGATTGAGACCAGCTTGGTCTACACAGTGAGTTCTAGGCTGGCTGAGACTAGGGAGACCCTGTCAACAAAACAAAACACCCAAAAAACCAAAAACAAAGAAATGAGATTTTGAAAAATTGATTGAATTTGTTGCCGGTTTCATACTTGTATTTAGTGCGTTCTCTTTGCTTTGTCCCTCAGCCACTTTCCCGCTCCTTCCTCACCCGCTTCTCATATTTATTCCTCTTTGGTTTGGTTTGTAACCTGTAGAACAAATCAGAAATTTTAAATGAAGTTTGATTTTTATCATTAACTTGGTTTACCTTATTTTTTGTGTGCGTGCACATGTGACAGATGGGAGGGGAGCTAGTCAGCAGTCAATTCTCCAAAACAGATTTTGTTTTATTTTACACCTGTTAATCAGCTGGCCATATTTTTCCCCACTATGCTGTTGTGTTACCTGAAACTGCTGACTGCAAATTGAGTACTTCTATCTTAATTGAATTTGACTTTGCTGTTTTTCAATTGACTTTTTAGATAGTTTTTCTCTTTTTTTGTACTGGAGTGACACATCCAGGGTCAGGTTGCGTGTCCCACACTATGTTGCGCCCCGCCTTGTGCCGCAGCACCCCGTGCTGGGGCTCCGTACCCCTTCTGCTCCTCCTTCCTCTTCCCACTGCTGTACTCCAAGGAGGCAGCTGTCTGCACAGGTTAAGTGACATGTGGCTCCCTCAGCCTTCTCAGCTGGGGGAGGCTGAAGCAGGAGGGTTAGGTGATCAACCTGCCTGGGCTACATAATGAGACTCTGTCTCAAAAAAACAAAATAAACACCCTCCCTGTCCCCAATCTAGCAAAACAAAAGAAAAACAAAATCCTAACCAAAAAAAATACACCTCTCCCCCAAATGTGGTAGTTGAAGAATTCTGTTTTACTTCATAAGAATGGATAATGTTGGTGAGAGTTAAGCCTTTTGAAAACATATGTTGCAATAATTTTTTTT
>NW_008329031.1:863595-898390 GCF_000622305.1 Nannospalax galili
TCTATCTATCTATCTATCTATCTATCTATCTATCTATCTATCTATCTATCTATCTATCTATAATCATCATCTATCTATTATCTATCTATCCATCCATCCATCTATCCATTTCTCCATCTCAGAATGAATTTGCCATTATGGTCAACATTCTATCTCAAGTGTAAGGTGCGTAAGATTTAAAATATGTTGTAGTTAAATGTGTGATTCGGTAGCATGTGTTTAATAGCATCTCTGCTTGACCATACTAAGTGAAGTATGTGAAATTCTCTGAGGATCTACTATCTGAGTCTCATGCTGCCTAGGTTGGCCTTGAACATCTGATCCTTCTGGTTCCATTTCCCAAGTGCTGGTATTGTCAGCTTGTGCCACCATACCTGCCTCCCTCTCTCTGTCTTAAGGAATGAATAGATTTATTTCAGATATCTTTTCTCTTCCTTGCATTAACAATGACTGTTAGTGACTTGTGGCTTACCAATTTCATGGTTGGTTTCCAGATTAAAGATGGATCACTACCTCTCCTACCTACTTCCTGGCCTTTCAGTCTTCTAAAAGGATTCAGATAAGTTAGCAAGGGTCACCTACTTAGCATTTCAGTACAGTACTGGCTGACCACTAACCCTATCAAAAATATATTTAGTGGGACACATAGGGCAGTCAAGGTGGCTCTGCTACACTGTAAAATCCTTTTCTCCCAGTCCCCACGATGTGCTTTTCTTATCTTCCTTTGTGAGAAGTAACATAATCCGTAGCCACCAGGGACAGCCACAGGACCGGAATGGATTATCATGGGACTGAAAAAAGACCAGGGGATCCTGCAGTTTTTTCTTTACTCTTATTTCTTTATCCACACATGAGTGCCAAAAGCACAGGCAGCTCTGCTTATATACACATGTTCATTAGAGCTACAGCAGGATATTTATAGCACATTGACTAACAATGAAGAGACTAGAATATAGTAGTTCAGTAAACATGAGCAAGGTAAGAGTACCACCATAGTATGCCTTGAGAGATCCAAGTGTCTCCTGAAAAACTAGGGGAGTACCAGCCTTCTGCAGATAACTCCCCAGCAAGTGTCCTTGCAGAAGCTTTCTCATGAGACAAGGCTTTTGAGGCATACATCTCAAGGTTCAGCTAAACTTACCAAGCATATTTTTAAAGCCATAGGAACGTTATTTCACAGTCCCTTCAATAATCTTTTCCCAGTGATGCAAGCTACAAGCCCATGACTTATTCTCACTATTTTTCAGTTAATTATGCATCTCTTCTTATTAAATGTATTTCTCAGATAAGAATTGTCACCTACACATGTAGTGACTTCATTTATGACACTGTCATTTTGCACCTGAAGTAATGTGCTATGCCAGCACCCTGCCCCCCTCCCCGCAGGTATTCCTTGGAGTGATATTCCCCAAATGTTTCTCATATTCTCTTTCATAGTTTATGCCAGTGACTTTCCATTGCTTGCAATTTGAAATTTTCATTGTCCTTAGACATCGCACAAAATGTTCTTCCTGATTGGGCATAGTGCTGATCACGTCTGCTTTGTAGGCTTTCTCTTTGCCCAAGCTATGCTAGAGTACAGAGGTTTTCCAGTTACTCCAAGTTCATTTTTAATCACCTTTTCCGTCTTGCTGAGTCCTTTGCCTGGCTAATCTTTCTTGGCTTTGTCTGACTTGACTTTCCCTGTGGCCCACCTACCTTCCCCTTTGTGTGTCTTAGTTACTTGCTGATCATGGAATTGTCATTTTTTGCTCCTTAATTGGATATGAAGTCACTGAAGGAAGAAAGTCTTTCTCAGCCACCCTCTTTGCACTGTATGTCTATAGTTGTTACCATGGTAGGCTGATGGATGTGTGAATGAAGCTTATCACTTTCTAATCTTAATGTTAAATGTAAATTTTAACTACATTTTATCATAGAGCACTGAGATAAAATGTACCTTAGAAATTTTTTCAAAAATCTTTCTGGAGAAGTATAAATGAGATGAAAAAATGAGCTCGTCAGTACTCTAAGTTTGTTAAGCATATTTTCTTTGCTAGAAATAAGAGTTTTAAAAGTATTCTTTTTTTATTTTTTTAACTGCTTCAGATCATTGGTTTGAAGTCATGGGTAAGAACTCCTTCAATTTTTCAAGTAATTACTTTCAGAGTTTGACAAAATCTACTAAAACTATGAAATGTTTTCTATTAAATTAGCAGAAAATTAGATCTTGAAACTCATAGTAACATTACAGAGGCTATTTGCTAACCAAGTCATTTTGCTAGGAATAGTACATTTGTATGATAGAGCAGTAAATGAACCCTCTAGAAATGGGTGCTGGGGGCATACAGTAGTGTTCCACAAGGCAAGTGTGGTAGGAGAGGTCTGGGAGGAAGAATGAGTTTTTTACCCTAAAGCTATGATGAAGCTGTTCTAAGGTTTCTTCAGTGTTTCCAGGATGTAGCCATTCTAAACCTCGTTGGTGATGAAAGGCTGTTTCCTACTAGGGGATAGTGCCCTCCATGCCCTTTCCTCCTGATCCCTCACCCAGGTAACCTGTGTGTTCTTTTTAGACACAGACCTGTTCTACGTTTGCTTTTCACACTTTGATGTTCTCTTATCACTATATACAGAATTAGGTTATGATTTTCAATCATGTGAAAATTTAAGATAAATTGGCTTACTGTTTAGGCTTACTCTAGATAGTGATGGTTGCTGGGGAAATTCAAAATTTTGCATTTAAGTGATACATATTTTTATGTGTGCAGTTGGCCTCGTCTACTACTACTTTATTAGTGAAAGACATTCAATTATAAATCCAGTTTGCAGTTCCTTAAATCTTAATTGACAGCCTATTGAAGACATTCCTTTTTGTAACAGTATATATGTCTCCATTTAAAAGAAACTAATCTCTCAAAACGGACCTTATTATATTGATAATTGTTTCAGTATCATATATATATATGTGTGTATATGTATATAGATAGATAGATAGATAGATAGATAGATAGATAGATAGATCTTTTTGAGACAGGGTCTCCCTGTAGCCCCAGCTGTCCTGGAAATCACTATGTAGACCAGGCTCACCTTGAACTCACAGAGATCAGCCTGCCCCTGCCTCCCGAGTGCTGGGATTAAAGGCGTGCACCACCACGTCTGGCTATTTCAGTATTTTAATGACTATCTCATTCATCTTTTATAAGGTTTTTATGGGTTATTCAACCAAAAACTACGTCAAGTTCAGAAATTACTTGACGTTGTTCTTTAAAAATCTCAAAAGAATAGTGCAAATAGTAGAGGCCAGTGGTCTACATTTTTTTCTGTGTGTTATATAGCAAATAGGTCTGTTCATGTTACTGTGGTTAAATTTGATTATCTAGTTTTAGTTTCTAGTCATTTATCAATGTGAGTTGTGGTCGGGATAGAAACTGCACCATTGTGCCCTTCTGTGGTTAATATATTTATGTTCTGCAGAGACACAAAATCTAATTTTGTAATTGATTCACAATTTTTGAGAATTTGTTTTTATTTAAATGACAATTGCCTTTATTTTTAAAGGATTACTTTTTTTCCCCTAACTAGAGCCGAGTGTGCCCATTCCTTATAGATCCATCTTCCCAAGCAACAAAATGGTTAAAGACGCATCTGAAGGACTCGCGTTTGGAAGTCATAAATCAACAGGTACACTTTAGCCCTCATGTGGATCCCAATGTAGGTGGCGGGCCATCCTGAAAACAGGTCTGGGCCTGTAATCAGAAGCACGGGAAAAGTGAGCTCCCTGTGGCTGTCCTGCTGTGGGATCTGAGGGAGGAAAGGTAATTCTGATTACCTTTTTGTGGTTTCTAAAAGGGGGCCAGAGCATTTATTTAGTGCTGGGTGTCTTCATGTAAGCCCTTTGTGTAAGCGGTGAGTGGTCATGCTCCTTCTCTAGGAAGAAGAGGTTAGAGACCAACATGAACACTATGATATGGATGGCAGATGCAGCTGCTGTGGAAGGAAGGCAGCTGGCCTCCAGGAGAAGAGCAGCTCCTGGTCTTACAGCTATTTACATTTTCTATGAAACATCTCTCAGTATTTCCTGTCCCTATAGCAACTATAAGCAGTTTTAATGTGTCCAAAGACTTGACATTTTAGACAGTGAAATGTAATTAATACTGCATTTGGTACAGACTGCACTGTCAAATTTATCTTATTGAGGAAATACTATTTTTTAGATCAAATTTGAGGAAGTTTTTTTTTTTTTTCTTGGTAAAAAAATTAACACTTGATTAATTTTATAGGTATTTGAGAATTTTACCTTTAAAATTTACTTTCTTTGTAGAGGTTTCTCATTTGTTTGTGGTAAGAATAATTGAAAATTAGATAATGCATAACATATAGCCATGTGCTATAGAAGAAGTGGGATATGTCGTGAGAAGTTGTTCTGGGTAGTTTTGTTGCATGAGCATCCAAGTACTTACGCAAACCCTGCTGGTGTAGCCTGCGTATAGTGGCTGTGTGTGCAGCCTGCTGCTCTCAGTCTGCAGTGGCTCTGCAGCCTGTTACTACACTGAACGCTATGGGCAGTGATAACACACTTGTGTACAATGTGTATTTAAACCATCAAAACATAGAAAAGTTACATAAGAAACCAAAATGATTAAACATAAATACCAAACGTTGATGTATCTTGGCCCTGTGAGTAGAACCGGCAGGCATCGAAGGTGCTCTGGGCAAAGCCATGAGAGAGTGCTTGGGTGTGACAGTCCAGGACATTTTCAGACAGAACTGGAAATTAATAAACACTGTGCAGTAAATTCATAAATTAATCTTACCTTACTATAACGTTTTACCTTCTAAGCTCTTAAGTTTTTTAACTTTCTGATTCTTTTGCTGTAATATTTTACTTAAAATGCAAAAACTTTGTACAGCTGTACAAAGCATTTTCTTTCCTCATAGCTTTCTGAACTTGAAAAATCACCTTGTAGGAGCTGGTGAGATGGCTGAGTGGGTAAGACACCAGCCTCTAAGACTGAAAACCTGGGTTCCATCCCTGAGACCCACATGTTAGAGGAAAGAACTGAATCCTACAAGTTGTCCTCTCATCACCACAATATGTAAATAAATCAATGTAAAACAGAATACCTCATGAACATCTGTTGTTAAAGGCTAAGACACAGGCACACATCTTAGCCCAGGCATGGAAAAGGTCAGGATCATCCTACTAAGATCTTCAGGGCTGATAACCCACAGGTCCCTCTCATCTTTGATGACAACAATGCCTTCTGGAACACTTCCTGAAGGACCCATGAAAGCTACTTTACAGTTCACTTTGTTAAATAAGTAGAAGGAATACATTCTAAAAATAATGGTAATGCAGCAATAAATCTCTAAATCAGAAGTGCACTCAGGCATCTTGGCCTGTGTGCTGTGTTTGTGGGCAGCTGATGGTTGGGTAGGCTTGTTTGCCCCAGTGTCACCACAACACGTGTGAGTGATAGATGCTATGATACCCATGGTGTCACTGGTCAGTGGGGATTTTTAGTTCCATGATGATCTGGGGTCACCGCTGTATGTCTCTTGTTGAATGAATTGCTGTTGTGCAGCATGTAATTCTATTTTAGCTTCATTTATGAAATACTCCATTTGTATTCGTCTCACTTGGAGACCTGGGATGCTTAAAACCACTCTTTCATTAGATAAAAAGCCTAAAAATTCTCGATTACAGAATTTTAACTAATATTCTTTTCACAACTATTAACCCTTTCACACTAACAAAAACTGTACAGGACTTGGTGATCTTGCCTTTTTCCATTTGGACCACAGCAGACTAGTCCTTACTAATACCCATCATTTACCGTAGGTAGAGCTTGGAAACTTGTTTTTGCAACAGTGTGTAATTATAGTAGAAACTTAAAGGACAACTTTTGTAGTATGGTGGGGACGAAGACTCGCTGTTCAAAGGAGAGAGTGCCTGGTCTGCAAGATGAAGAAGATCTGGAGATTTGCTGTCCAAGTTGTCTTTGCTTAACAGTATGCATTGGACACTTACTCCTGAGTGAAGATGGCAGAGCTTATGTTATTGGAATTTTAAATCACAATAAAATGTTTAAAAATCCTTATTTTTCTCATAAGTGTGTTCAAATTACGAATATTTTAACAATTTATTCAACTAAGATAATTTATTACTAAGTATTTTATAATTGGAAAGCCATGATGAGTGATTTGAGTTGCTACTCTACATATTAAACTTATAACATTGTTTCTGTAGTTCCTTCATTATCTCTATAGGGACCTTCGTGAGCGCTGAGATGAGGAACTGATGTGCACTCTTTTATTCTCAGGATAGTAACTTCATCACAGCTCTGGAGTTGGCAGTGCGTTTTGGGAAAACACTCATCATACAAGAGATGGATGGTGTAGAGCCTGTGCTTTATCCACTACTGAGACGAGACCTGGTAGCTCAAGGTAATACTTGCTTTTCTAGAAAGTACCTATTAAACAGTTTTCAAAGAGCCAAGGGAAGAGGTGCATGGCATATGGAAATAGGGTCTTACAGGTTCTGGGACCTTACTAACATGAACCTGCAGCAACAGTGTCAGCATGCACAAGACCCATGCAAACTCAGACAAAAACCCAGGATAGAACTGGGGAAATGGGCAGTAGACCCAACCTTAGCTAAAGAACTATTGGCAGCTGATTACTGCTGAGTGAGGAAGAGCCGATCTTTAAAGGAGATTCTAGATAGGCTGATTAGACCCCAATGGAGGAACTTGAACTGAGGGACCTCTGGGTGCACTAACTGACTTATATGACAGAATGCATGAAATTCAGTGGGGAGGGCTACAGGAGGGTGTTGACGGGAGGAGGGGCTGTAAAGATGATTAAGATATTTTGTATGAAATACACAAAAATTCAATTATAAAATAACCAAAAAAAGTTTGCAAAGAAAGTAAACCATGCATAAACTTAAGAGTTTTCTTCGTTAGAGATGTTAAGACTGCTCAGTTCTCCAGGGACCGAGCACTGACAGCAAACAAGCAGTGGCAAAGCACACAGTGCAGAGTGCTTATCTGTTACCCTCACATGGTGATGGCATGTGAAATGTCTGTCGGGCGCACTGGGGCTGGAGAGAAGGCTCAGCAGTTAAAAATGCAGACTCATCTTGCAGAAGACCCAGGTTCGATTCCCAGCACCACATGGCAGCTAATAACTGTCCACAATTCCAGTTTCAGGGGATCGACGATGCTCTCTTTGGATTTCTCTGGGCTTTGCATGACACTAGTGCACTTACACATGCAGGCAGGCAATATACTCATACACATAAAATTAAAAAATTAAAAAGAAATGTCTGTCAGGGAAGCTCATTAGAGACTTAGGAGAGCTTTTACTATCTTCCTAACTTATAGAAAAATTCCATAATGGGATGCAGGGTTAATATACACACGATACTGTAAGCAAGTTAAGCATTTGGCAGCTCTATCAGTTTTGCACATGACTTCTATAAAAGGCACATCCCAGATACTGGTTATGGGCCAGTTTGGCAAGCAGGCCACCCTAAAGATAGCATCTCAAGAATGGGGAGACACTGCTTCCTCATAGGCACCCAAGTCAGATATTTCCCTCTGTGTATGTATGTATGCATGTGCACCTATGTATGGTGTGTGAGTGTGCATCTCTGTGCATGTATGCATGCAGGTTCATGTATAGGCCAAAAATCAACATCGGGTGTCATCCTCAATCTCCAGTTTGTTTTCCTTTTTCTTTTCAGATTGAATTTTTGCAAATTTCATACACTATATTTTGACTGTATTTGGAGTCCCTCTCCCATCTGTACCTCCTTTATTAATTCCTCACCAAATTGCCTGCACCTAATATATATTAAGGCCTTTAGAGTCAGCTTTGTGTCAGCAAATGCCCTTCTGTGTGGGTTCCTTCAGTGGAGTCTGGACAGCTTACCAAGAGCCTCACCCTTAAAAGAGGTTGACTCTCCCCTCCCTACTCCATCAGCTGCCAGCAGTTTCTCAGGTTGGGTTGGGCTTTCTTCCCTATTTCCCTATGTCTGTGCTGGGATTTTGTGTGGTTGAGCTTACATGGTACCTGTTTATGCTGTAACCATTGCTGTGAGTTCATATGAGTAACTGCCAAGCAATCTGGAAAACTGTTTTCTGTGTTCATCTACCTCTTCTGTCTGACTCTTACTATCTTTCCACCCTCTCTTCTACAATGATCTCTGAAGCCTTGGGAGGCAGAATGTTCTATTCATGGATAAGCAGTCTGCAGCCTCTTATTCTCAACATGTTGGCCAGTTGCATTTCTCTGTGTTGTTCACTGTCTGCTGCATTAGAAACCTTCTTTTCTGAGAGTTCCTATAGGTATAACAGTAAGTCATTAGAAATCAGTTTAATACTATATCTATTTAGCAGAATAATTATATTTCACTTTGCTTTTTTAAGACTTGGTCTCTTTCTGCACCCAGAGCTCATTCTTTCAGAGCAGCTCCAGGGGTCTGCCTCCTCTGCCTATCTTGCTTCCCAGTGCTGGGATTACAGGCATGTGCCTGGCTTATTATGTGGCTGATGGAGAGTCTTACACATGCCTACCTGGTAAACACTTTACTGACTGAGTCTGTTTCCTAATACATATTTCTAAAGTTGGAATGTGATGCTCTGAAACTTTAAGATATGTTTGCAAAAAGTATATTCACATATTTTGCACACATGTATATGTACACAGACGCATACCACACACATCATAACACTAGAACATTTAAATGGAAAATTGAGGCTATTGGGGAAAAGCAGAGAAATATTAGAGCACGAGCTATTCTTAGATCTTCTGTTATTTTGTAAGTAGGTATGCTTGATCTAGCAGTGGATGATACGTTATGAAAATAGTTCTGTCCTTTCAATGCATCTTTGGGGATGAAGGGCAGAGTATATCTAGGCTATTGTGCAACAGCAAATGCTTTCTGCTCAGGAACGTGACCTTGTTAAAAAGACATTCCAGTAGAGCTCTCTCTGGTCCACTTGTCTGTTGTAACAAACTTGGGTCATTGAGCCAATTTCTGTCTGTGCTCTCTGAAAACGGATAGGAATGGACCTTTGTGGCCATCTGACTTTAATACTCTTCATTCTTGGGGTTGGAGAGGTGATTCAGTGGTAAAGAGTACTAGCTGCTCTTGCAGAGGACCTAAGTTCAATTTCAAGCACCCAGATGGTGGCTAACAACTGTCCATAACTCCAGTTCCAGGGAAATCCAACACCCTCTTCTGACTCCACAGGCATTGCATGACAAGGGTGCACTTATACACATGCAGGCAAGACACTCATACACATAAAATTAAAAAAAAACCAAACAACTATTTGTTCTGTACCCCTAATTCTCAAGAGACATTTCGGTGTCAGAGTCACATGAACCTGTGTCCTCCACTGAGGTCCCACTTTGTAGTTTCACCACCTCCCAATTGTCTGCTCACAGTTTTAATCCATCTTTGGAGTTTTAATCCATCTTTGGATACTCCATTGATTACATCAGAACCCTCATGATCTGGTCATTCCTGGAAATCCCATCATAGATACAGAGGTTCACTCTTTCTGAGTCTCTCACTCAATCAAGTCAACAGCTAAGATTGACCAGCACACCACTGATAACATAGCATCTACTTTTCTGCTCATTTTTAAAGTAAGTTTTATTGTGTGTATTTAAATATGGTTAATATGTTTGATATTCTAAGATATAGGTAGTCAAAAGGTTGCTATAATGAAGCAGGTTAGCCTATCTATCCTTATATATAGTCAACCCCTAGTTCATGTGTCAAGAACAGCTAAACTATTAAAAAATCAAAATATGACACAGTCTGATTAATTACATGACTCGTATTCTGCATTAACTTTCTAGATTTATTTATCTTACTGGAGATGAGATGATGCAATAATTTTCATGTTTTGTCCAGCTTATTTTACTTTATTTATATATTTTAAATAAATATGTAAATTTACTATACATATTACCCTCTAGGCTCATTCATGTTTTTGCAAATGGTAGAATTTCATGGTGACCCAATAATACTTCATCATATGTTTATATACTATGTTTTCTTTATATTTTTCTGTTGATGGACTCTTAGATGTTTCAGTATCTTAGCCATAGTGAATGAACTTAGGGTGCAGAAAACCTAAGAGATGGGGTTTGTGCATCAGCTTTTTGTTACTGGACAAAATGCCTGAGATGATAAATTTAAACAAGTTTTATTTGGTTCACAGTGTCAGAGGTTTTAGTTTAAGACTGCTTGGCTCAATTTTTTTAAGTTTGTGAAAAAAATAGCATTATGGAGCAGAGGCCTGGTGAAGGAAAGCTGCCTTCTTTATCCTGAAACAGGAAAAAAAGCGTGAAACAGGGTGTGTGCGTGCGTACATAGTGTGACGTCCAGGTAAAACGCACCCATCAGAGTGTTTCACCAGTGACCTACTTCCTCAGCCCTTTAATTTCTGCATCCACAAGCTATCAAACCATGAGTGCATCCACACATGAATCTACTGACTAGATCAGAACCTTAAAGAAATTTTTTATTTATTATTTTTATGTGTATGTGTGTATTGCCTACATGTAGGTAAGTGTACCTGTGTCGTGCAATGCCCACGGAGGACAGAAGAGTCTGTCAGATCCCCTGGAACTGGAGTTACTGACAGTTGTTAGCTGCCATGTGGGTGCTGGGAATCGAACCCAGGGCTTCTGCAAGAACAGCCAGTGTTCCTTGTGATTGCATCAGTTCCCTAAATCCCAGCAGCTGATAACCAACCTTTAAACATGTGAGCCTTTAGTAGACATTTCAGAGTCAAACCATAACATGGTGATTTTATTTGTGGGGGCATGTTTCTAGAAGATAGATTTCTAGTCATAGGAGAGTTCTAGTTTTAATTCCTGTAAGAACTTCATGTTTTCAATAATGGGATATCAGTCTTCATTTAGTTAGTTGGCTATTTTCTCTGTATACTCATCAACATTTGGTACATTGTCTTTTTGGTAATAACCATCATCACAAGTATGAAGCGATTGCAGTTTTCATTTCATTCCCTAAAGATTAGTGATGCTGAACGTATTTCATGCGTTTGTTGGACATTTTAATGTCTTCTTTGGAGAAATGTCTATCCAGGTCTTAATCTATTTTTAATTGTTATGAGCTGTCCTGATACTGATTAATAAGAATTCTATATACATTTTGGATGTGGCCTTTATTCAATAAATGATTTGCAAATATGCTTCCCAATCCGTATGCCATCATTTCATTTTGTATATAATAGATGTTGTGGCCCGAATTCTCTCTGGGTCTCCTGTGGGATCAGACAAAGCATATATTTTATGTGTATTTATTAACTTACAAAGGAATGAGTACCCAGTGCCTAGTCCTGGGCTGCCAGGACTCAGAGCCCACCTTATCAGACTGCGCCATGCCCATAGTTGCATTTGCTCCCGTCTCCAGGGCCAGCAGTCTTGCCCCGGGTCCATAGGAGTCAGCTCATTCTTTGAGTTGCTGTGCTAGCTGCGAGTTGTTTCCTACATCACACACTCTACTGGTGGCTCCAGGCTTCCATCCCAAGATGGCCCCTGGCTTCCTTTCCTAGTTCCTGCTCCGTGTGAGGCCCCGCCCATTGGACGAACCAGCCAATCAGGAGACAGATGTCTTATAGTCCTAGGCTTTTATATTAGGTATTATATCGTAAACATTGGTGTAATAAATACTTTTTAACTGATAGGTTTAGAAATAGAGAATAATACATGATGGAGAGTGTACATTTGATATCTATAATCAACTATTTTAGAAAACTTTGGAACATGAAACATGTAGTTAATTAAAATCATACTCAGAGTGTAAGTAGATGTACTTCAGGATCATCTTAATGTTGTTTGACCTTATGTAACCACTTCATAAGGGCACATTTCATAGTTTCTTGCGTAGTCCAGCTTTTGATGTTCTTTTGGACTGTGTTAAAAAACCTGTATCTCTGGAGTCAGAACCAGCTAAGTGCCTGCTGCCAGCTGCAAGAACGCAAGGGGATCATGAGGGCGCCAGAGATAGGCAGCACATATTGGATGTGTGGTTAAATGATTGTGAAGACAGTGATTACTTTTAGTAAAAGGTAGCTTTTGTAGTTAATGGATTTTTCACGATTAAAGAAAATTCACTGTCATATTACAAAAAAAAAAACCTACATGTAAAAGGCTTGAAAATGTATATTTTTTTAAACTTATGTAGCAAAATAGAATTTTTACTAATTGGGTGTATATCCTTTTTAATAGGACCACGTTACGTGGTACAAATAGGTGATAAAATTATTGACTACAATGAAGATTTCCGTCTTTTTTTATCAACAAGAAACCCAAATCCCTTCATTCCACCTGATGCAGCATCCATCGTGACCGAGGTGAACTTTACCACAACAAGAAGTGGACTACGAGGGCAGGTGTGTCAAGACAGCCTTCACTTGCCTTATAGTCTGTTACAGTTTTAAATACAAAGCATTTTGGCATAAATATTTTCTTTTAAACCGATTAGTGTTTGAATGTGTGATTTTGGAAATATACGTGTGTGAATTTAGAAATGAACTTTTTATTTCGATACTTTACCTATTTTTAGTTTTTTCCTGTCTCGAGAAATGTTTGTTGACTTTGAGAATTACCATTTTTTTTCACCCATTTAACAAAGTACATATTTGCCTCCTTGGCTCTCTGTGACAGCCTGTAGACTTGAGTAATTTTTACTTTGTTGTAATTTTTAAGCTATTGCTTCAACATACTCTTATTCTACCATGAGGCTTATTTGTTTATGAATGATATCTTTTGACTTGATAATTCTTGTGAATCAAAACTTTAACAGCTGGGGCTGGAGAGATGGCTCAGCGGTTAAGAGCACTGACTGCTCTTGCAGAGGACCCGGGTTCGATTCCCAGCACCCACATGGTGGCTACGAACTGTCCTTAACTCCAGTTCCAGGGGAATCTGAAGCCCTCTTCTGACCTCCGCAGCATTGCAAGACACAGGTGCACTCACATACATGTAGGCAATACACTCAGACACATAAAATAAAAATAATAAAGTTTAAAACAAACCAACTTTAACTACTACCAGAATTAAAATTGCCAGAATTAATTTACAAAATAGCTTCTTTCATCTAAAAGCACTCCCTAGTAATTGCTGAGGGAGTGATTCAGGTTTTATTTAGCAAGAACTGAGGGACAGTGTTTATATATGAGTTTGAATTGTATATCTTATACCAGTTGCATTCCCTATGTTTATGTTCCAAGTTGATGATTTGTCAGAGCAGTTGTAATAGCATAACAGAGTAAAGCTTTGTCGGATGTAATCTACACACTATGTAATATCAGTTCCAAGTGTGTCGTCTAGTGGTTTCCTAATGGAATTGCTTGTAACTTTAACAATTTGAAGGACAAACTTTTCCAACATGGCCATGCTATTTCACTTTCCTAACAAATCTCATTACTATTTATCTTTAAACAATTACTGATACTATTTTTATTTGCATTTAATTTTAAATTTATATACATTTAAAGTTAGCATGCACAGTAGCAGATATTATTATGTCATTTCCCCAATTTTATAGATTACGTGCTGCCAAACAAGCAACTCGTGGCATTTTTGAACAAAATCTGCTTTATGATTTGTCTTTTTAATTGAAGTTTTTTTAGTGGGTACAAAATGTTATCTTATTGTAGTTTTAATAATGTAACATTTAAATTTTTTTACATTTATTTTGGGGGTTGTACCTGTGTGTGTGTGTGTGTGTGTGTGTGTGTGTGTGTGTGTGTGTGTGTGTGTGTGTGCACATGTATATGGGCATGTCTGTGCCATGGAGGACGTGGTGGGGTCTGAGACCACTTGCCAGCACTGGTTCTTTCCTTCCACCATGTGCACTCTAGGGGTGGAACTCCGGTCCTCAGGCTTGGTGGCAGGTGTCTTTGCCACTGAGCCATCTCACCGATCCTTATGGTATTACATTTTAATTAAATATTTATCAGTAGCTAATACTAGTTCCATAGTGTTTATGTATTTAATGTAACTTAATGTGTCTCCTGCTTAATTAAAAAGAATCAAATGATGTAACGATTATAATGCTTCTAATAGTTGCTCATTTCCAAGCTCATGGGAAGTTGTTTTCTTTTAAAGCTCATTGCTAGAATTACTTTATTTATTTATTTATTTATTTATTTATTTATTTAATTTTTAAGCTTTTGGCTTTAACCATTCAACACGAAAAACCTGATCTAGAAGAACAGAAAACAAAACTATTACACCAGGAAGAAGAGAAGAAAATCCAACTAGCCAAACTTGAGGAGTCGCTTTTAGAGGTGAAACTGGGCCACTCCAGATGTGTTTCTCACTGCTTTCTTCTTCAAGTATAAATGACAGGTGTCCTTTAACAGTCAGTCGTACCTTTAGGATGTTTTTGATTATTTCAAAGGCATGTTCATATCTTAGAGTAAAATTCAAATAAAAACAAGGGGGGCTATCTTTTAGAAGAAAGCTCTTAAGGAGTTAAACTTAAGATAAATTATACTGAATTAATCATTTCTTTTTTCTGCATTGTTTATTATATACTCCAAATTTCCCAAGGCATTAAAGGTTATGACTGAACTGATAAACTGATTGACTTTTTATTAGACTGATAAATGTAATTCAGATGTAAAGCCTACATATTGATACATACAATAATGCAGTCACTTGGTGCAGGGAGGCCGAAATGCTGACATTCCTTTAAAATTAATTAAAATGTCATCAAATTAGTGATGATTAATATGGATTTCCTTTAATTGGTAATTTAAATATGTATTATAATTATTTTCTCAATTTCTCCTACAGACACTTGCCACATCCCAAGGCAATATTTTAGAAAATAAGGATTTGATTGAATCTTTGAATCAGACCAAAGCAAGCAGTGCCCTTATTCAAGACTCTCTTAAAGAATCTCACAAACTCCAGATTTCCCTTGATCAGGTAATTATTTCCTTTGTTGTGAATTTGTGTTTGGCTTTCTTATACATGTGCATTAATTTGATAGAACATGTATAGTCAGGCCTTCAGAGGAAAGATTATGTAAAAAATGGAAGCCATTCAAAAATTCCAGTGCCTGGGATCTGATTCCAGTTATTATAGAGAGGCAGTTAACATGTTGCTCACACCCGATAAATTCAATATATGCCACATTGTTGTTTAAGATAGAGATGTGTTTTAAAGTGAAATTGAAGATGAATATTTTGTAAAGGAATATGAGAGAACATCTTTACCATTTATGTTAGTCAGTGTTCTATTACTTTAATAAATACCCAAAATAAGCTATATTTTTTAAAAGGTTCCTTTTGGCTCACAGTTTTGGGTATTGCAGCTCAAGGTTAGTTTGTTCATTGCTTTGGGGCCTATGACGTGGCAGCACATCATGGTAGGATGATTTGGTGAGACTCTTCACCTTGTATGTATGACACACCATACCCTCATAGTCCCTTTTGAAGGCACTCCTTCAGGGAACCAAGGCCTAACCTGAGGATTACGTCTTACAGGTTCCTTCACCACCTCACAGTACCATGGGCTAGAGCCATGCCCTTAACACACAGACTTTCAAGGGCTATCACAAATCTAGATATCTGAATTATAACACTATTCTTGGAGCTTTTTTTTTTCCTTTTTTGTTTATTGTTGTTTTTTTTGTTTTGTTTTTTGAGACAGGATCTTCCTGTAGCCTTAGTTGACCTGTAACTCATTACATAGAACAGGCTGGCCTCAATGCTGTGACTTTGCAAGGTGATTGGGTCATGAGAGTGAAACTCCTGAGTTATGAGGAATTCGAATGCTTTATTAAGAAGAGCCGGGGGAATTTGTTTGCACAAAATATATCTGGTATCAGATCTGGGATCTGATTCCAGTTATTATAGAGAGAACTGTAGAACTCACCAGAGTGGACAGATCAGTAGAATTTAATCATTCAGTGTGGGCAACATCTTAACTACCTCTCTGTAATAACTGGAATCAGATCCCAGACACAGGTATTTTTGAATGGCAGCAAGAATCAACCGTTTCTAGAAACCAAGAAATGAACCTTCACTAGACACCAAGTTTGCTGCCATGTTGGACTTCTGAACCTCCAAAACTGGGAGAAATGGAGCCCATTTAATACATATTTTCATAGTAGCCCAAATGGACTAAGGCATAAGGTTGTCTTACAAAACTTAACTATGTAAAAATAAAGATGCTGTTCCTTTTAACTATTATTTTTATTTTTTGTATTCATATAGAAAGCTAAATTTGGGGCTGGATGTGTGTAGGATAGTCTGTAGTTGGCTACCACACAGACCTGTAAGATTATCTGTGGGTTATTGTACAGCACTGGTGTGTAGGGTAGTCTGTGGTGGCTGTGGCACTGGTATTAAATCTGTACTCTGTCCCCCCCACTAATGATCCCCAGGAGCGGGATGCCTATCTCCCTCTGGCTGAGAGTGCCAGCAAGATGTACTTCATCATCTCTGACTTGTCCAAGATCAATAACATGTACCGCTTTAGCTTGGCTTCATTTCTGAGACTTTTCCAGCGAGCTCTACAGAACAAACAGGTAAGTTTGTTCTGGTACTCCATAGCTGAATTTAATATATCACTTTACTTACGTGTTTGATTTATAATGATAATTTCCTGAGCAAATGTTTATTATTGACATTATGATTCAGAGGACCACAAGTAATATGTTTAAATTATATTTAAAAGAAACTATTTCCTTAATTTCATTTTATAGTCTTGACAAACTGTTAGCTTTGAGAGGGAATAATTTATAAGAATAGTTTAATAAATAATATATGATCACTTGAACAAAAGCCAATAATTCATAAAGGTGTCAAGATAAATTTACTTACATAATCCCATCACCTGGGCAGACTGAAAATGCGAAGTGTTCTGGTGGAGGGAGGCATGTGTTATCTTAATGGAGAAATTTGGTCAGAACACAGCAAGCTGGCTTCTCTCTGTTCCACAGCTAAGCTTGAGGGGATGGTGCAGGGACATGCTCTTCATTTGCCCATTGGTGCCTTGGGAGAGAGGGCTTGATGGTGTGGGTCCTTGACCATAGCACTGCCCCAGCAGGGTTGCCCAGCTCACGGCACAGAGCAGACAGCCATCTTATGTGATGCCTGGGGGCACCAGATGATGTATTCCAGTGAATAAGGCTGGAGCAGTAGTTCTCTTTCTTTTCATCGTTGTCCTGTGAGGTAATTACAAATATTTCATTGCTTTGACAAATCACTGAGCACTTGTAAATTGTCACTTGTAAGTATTATTTAACATTCGTATTTTTTCCTTTGGTTACCAGATTTTTTATATCTTTTCTTTTTCTTTTATGTTATTAATATTTTTAAGAGTCCAGAGAAATTCTTATATATTAAGGACCTTAAGATTTTACAAAATGTTATAACTATTTTGACTTTATTTTCTGCCTTTTTACTTTATTTAAAATGATTCTATAAAAGTAATATCAAAATTATTATTTATTGTTTTTGCACTTGATATAGCACTAATATGTTTTTAAAAATTAGTTTTGGAAGAGAAAATTTTAAGTAAATTTGAGAATAGGTAGATTTATGTATTTCTGCTTTTTTTTTTTTTTAGAAATTAACTTTTCTTTATGTGTATGAGTGTTTTTCTTCATGTATATAATTGCACCACTTGTGTGCCTGATGCCTGTGGATGTCAGAAAAGGGCATTACATGCCCTGGAACTGGAGTTAGGGAATGTTAGCCACCATGTGGGTGCTGGGAATTAAACCCAGGTCCTCTGCAAGAGCAACAAGTACTCTTAACTATTGATCCATCTCTATAGCCTCTACCTGCTTTTTCTGAGGAAAGAATTTTCTTTTCATCATATTTATAGCAGACTTACTATATCAGACATTTTTCTTGTTCCTTGGGGTACCAACAGAAAATAAGGAAAAATATCCTTATCATCATTGGTGTTGACTACTTACTATTTTCGTCAATTAATGTTTTCTAAATCCTTTATTTGATTATAAAGATGATATTTTTACTCATCTCTCTTCCATGTACGTACATTGTTTGATATTATTCATATATTCAAATTTGAAGTAAAGGATTATCTAGTGATGAGCTTGTACTTCTGGGATAGGTTTTGTTAGCAACAATATGTCTACTCAGTAATAGTAAAGAAGATAAACATCTATACAGTTGAAGGTACAGAAGGCTGTTGAGGGCCAGTTACATTTTAGACAATATGATGCGGATATGGCTATCTGAAGTGAGCCTAAAAGATGGCTAGCACCTTGTATCTGGGGATTCCATGGTAAGCAGTGATGTAATCTGCTATATAACCATTTCTGGCAAAATACCATTTTTGTGTGAGTTTTATATAATTATGCCTTTGAAGTCTGAGGTACGTGCTACTGTTTAGTGTCTTTGATTTTGCCTAGGGTGTGGTGTGCCTTAGCCTGCACGTGTCTACTGCTGTGTACAGCCTGTGTGCCAGTGAATAAAGTATATCGCATCTGCTTATGGCCCCTCACACAATGCTTTCCAGCCTGCTGGCCTCCCAAGCCTCCCTTCCTGACTTTGGGGCTCAGACCCCACAACCATATATAGTTCTGTTTAGACAAATACTAGATTCCATATGGTAGGGAATGTTGAATAGTTAATATTTGTGACCCAAAATTTTGTCAGCATTGAAAAATATGTTAAATCTAATCAAGCCAGATTATTAATAATACTGTGCTTATGGAAGCATTTTGCAAAACAATAAGCACAGGTACTTCTCCTTAGCAGTAGTTCTATGAGGCAACATGTTCATAGAATTGCTTTGACCCATGTGTGCACTTGTGTAGTTGTCTGCACATTTGAATTTATTGAGCAATATAATTTTATAAATGCGAAGTAAAACTCTCTGATGTCTAAGTGCTTTATAATAGGGTGTGTTTTGTGACTCTAATTCTTTTTTTAATCATATATTTAATAACCACATAATTAGAAGAAGCATTTCATGACAACAGCAATGACATATTCAATAACAATTTCCAGAGCTAAGATGCATCTCTTTCAAAATTGGCTGTAAATTTTTAGGTTTACAGTTGAATTAATACAGTTATACAATATTGTATTCAGTGTAAACCTTTTAAGACATAAAATTAAATGAGGTTTTAACCTTTAAAAAAGATCTCCATTTCATTATTAAAATAAACAGTTTCATACAGAAAAATTCATTTAATTAATTTTTTAATCATTTTTTAAATTTTTAATAGCTACATGATTAGAAGTGACTCTAATTCTTAATTTCATGTGTGCTGTTTCTTATTAAACTAAAAAAGGAGGGGCACTTGCTGTCTGACACTTGAATGATTAGCTCTTATAATAAGAGCATGCTACTGTTAAGGCCAGAAGCCTCAGTTTGATGCACCTGAATACAGGTTCTTAATGTTTTGTGCCAGTTTCATACATTCTGTTGGTAATCCTACCTATATTTTTCTGACACACTAAGGAGGATTTGCGAGGCCAGAAAGCCAAGATTTTTTCCTTAGTTACGAACAGAAAATTACAAGCAACTCTAATTATTATTAGAGTAGAACTTTGTAAGATAGATACTATTTAAATGATCCCTGAAGTGAGAGGTCAACTTTTTTTTCCCAAACCGTGGCAATTACATACAACAGAATTATTGTGTCAAGAAAACTAAAGATTTATGTGAATTTTATTATATCATTTTCAAGTTAATATTGTCTGTATCCAGCCTGGCACACTTGCTTGTTTAAGCTCTCATATTGAGGTAGGAAATAGATAAAATCCAGAGTGGATTGGTAATTAAAATTCAAGTGACTTAGCTAGCCTTATCTCATATTGAAATAGATTCTATTTTTAATGCTGTAGATGCCAAAGTAGGATGCTGAATTTGAACTCCGACCATTGGAAATTTTATTATTTATTACTATTGAAAAGTGATTGTAATATTCATTTATTAAAAGAGTTAACTATATGGGTCAGATGTGGTGTTGCACACCTTTAATCCCAGCACTTGGGAGGGCGGAGACGAGTGGATCTCTGTGAAATCAAGGCCAGCCTGGTCAACATAGTGAGTTCTAGGCCATCTGGGGCTACAGGGAAACCCTGTCTCAAAAATGACAAGAAAACATAAGATTTAATTTTATGTATACATTTAAGAAAATAAATAATTTAAAAATACTGCATTAGTATACAATTTAATATACTTATTTAGTTATTTTTTTATGGCTAAAGAGATTTATCCAAAAATTAGATTTGAGTCTGGAGAATCAATTTATGAAAATAATTCAATTATTAAATATGCTTAAATACTTATAAATTTCTTAATGGATTTTCAAATTCTAATCTGCAGGATTCTGAAAATACAGAACAGAGAATTCAGTGTCTTATCAACTCATTAAAGCATATGGTTTATGAATACATATGCCGATGTCTGTTTAAGGTAAGAAACATATTTTTCAAATGCAAAATGTTCTTCCCCATCATTCCACAGCATTGACAGTTGTACAGTGGTTTAGCTACTGGAAAGCTATTGACATTGGCTTTTCAGACTTTTTTCCTGGAATGCTGTTGGTTAGTAACTGGGATTTCTTAGAGCGTAGCAAATGCAGGAGGGAGACGTGGCAAGCAAGGAAGGGAGAGAGGCGGACACTGGGCCCACAGCCTTAGCTGAGCTGCCCAGTAGTTACTAAAGAGGAGGTTAACTGGGGATAATACACAGTTCCTGATCCAGCCAAGGTTCCTCATCCTCACTCTTGTGCCGTTTGGGGCCACATACCATATCCTTCTTTGTAGCTAGTGATCACTCTTTGTATGCTAGGGTGTTTTTCATCCCTGGCCTCTCCTAAATGATGACAGTAACATTCCGTTCTCTTTCCCCCATTTGTATAAACAAAAAATGTCTCTAGACATTGTCCGGTGTTCCCTGGATTATGTGATGAAATCGTTTTCCATTCCTGGCATTAGAAGGCAAACAAATGCCTGCTTCTGCATTACAAGAACAAAATTGTATAGATATATTATTTTTAGGAACGTTCAGGTAAATGGGCAATAGATTAACAACAAGACCTTTGAAAGAAAAATATAAATCCACACTTTGAAATAGAGTCAGTGCTTCAAAGTATGTTTCAGTACTCTGTCCAGAGTTGGTCCCCACTTTGGAGGGTTACGGGTGAGCATTTCTACAGAATTCCTGTTTTGAAATGTGGAACTATGTATTTATATTTTTCTTTCAAAGGCCTTATTGTTACCTATGATTATAAAACTTATCCTGTGGACTTCAGCCTTGACTTGTAGGAAGTATAAACAAATGACCTCAAAGCTATGCTGCCACCAGTGTGTTCAGGAGATGGAGGGAGGAGGGTGACCTTCGCAGTGCTAGATGTCTGTCCATTGCAGATCTTGGGATGTCTTTGACATTTGTATGGCGTATTGTGCCCAGAAATACCTCAGTTTTTTATTACATAAGCAAAACTTTAAAATGCTTTCTGAAGATTTGAAATTTCATACGGAACTACAGTAGAAAAACCACTAACAACTCTTCCCATTCTTCTTCCCATTCTCTTGTCCACGAATACTTAGAAATGATGGCTCAGCATTTGCTGTCATGTGCTCTGCTCCCCCTTTGTTGCAGTTAGTCTTAAGGATCTCTCCAGGAGTGCAGTGAGCTTCATTATTTTTAGTAGTTCTGTGGTATTCCATAATGTAGTTACACAGTTTGGCTACCCTTACCCAAAATGCTTTATAGATGCAATCTTTCATATTTCAAATTTGAAATTTCTTGATTTTGGAATATTCACATACACATGATGAAATATTTTTGAGTTGGTACCCAATTAAGTATGAAATTCACTTATGTTTCATATTTACAAATTACTGTCTCAAAATGATTTGTATACAGTATAGTTAGTGTATTTGCATTTTGATTCTGAATTACCACATGAAGTCAGGTGTGGAATTCAGCCCTGTGGAGTTATGTCAGGACTGAAAATGTTTTAGACTGGGGAGCATATTTTCAGGTTAAGGATCCTCAGTCTGAATACTACTCTACGGGTCACTCTGTTAGTGGGTATTAGGTCTCTTACACAGTTTTGGCTTCCATGAAGGACTGCAGTGAACACCTTGAACAGTACACTCCCCTTTGTGTGTTTACAGATATCGATTCTGCAGTGTTCTGGGTGGAAGTGTAATTTCTTGTCAAGGACCATACTCTCTAAATGTAGTGGAATATAGCTGATCACCTCCTGAAACTTGCTTATTTGATTTTGAACCACTTGACACTATGACCCACAAATAGTTGAAGATACCTTCTTTGCACGCTTATTGACTTGTGATATTACAAATCTTAACTTTCCAAGTGCTGGCTTATGAATGTTAGCCTAAGTGTTTTATATATCTTCTCTTTATTGATTTTAAAGTTTACTTTAACCTTCCTTCTTACCTTGTTGTATCTATCTATTTTCTTAGTATTTTAAAGAGTACACCTTCGCCTTATATACAATGTCTACTTTATTGCAATTATTGTTTCTATATTTTATTTTTGGTCATTGAACTTAATTATATTTTTATTTCTGTTCCTTGACCACTAAATTTGCATGAGTAGTTTTAAAATGTAGTTCATTTTTTTCTGGTGACTATGTTTTTGTTTCTATAAGTTTTAAATTATGTGTGTGTGGGCATGTACATGGTAATGTATGTGCTTGCAGAGGCCAGCAGCTTCAGATCCCCCTGCATCTGGAGTTGTGGTGGTTGTGAACTGCTATGTGGATGCTGGAAACAGAACTTGATACCTCTGCAAGAGTAGTAGGTGCTCAGAACCTTTGGACGTGTCTTCCCAGAGCCCTAGTGCATATCTTCAACTATGAAGCTTTTTAATCAACATCAGTAGAGATCTATCAAATGATCTTTTCTCCTTTTCTCTTTTCTTTTCTTTTCTTTTCTTTTCTTTTCTTTCAAGAAAGACCTCTACAGTAAAATATGCATGATTTATGAGAATGCAGTAGATCTGAGTTATGTTAAGCTGCTCCAAAATCTCTTTGGAAAGGGAATCTATTATAAATATTATTCTTAAAAATTGTTATAACTGTAGATAATAGAAACTCCATCTTACTCATTCTACAGATTATTAGCCTTTATTAGTTCCTTGCTCGCTTTTAACCTTTATATCTGTGTTTCAGTTTATCTGTTCTTATTTTTAATAATGCAACGTGTTCTTTATTGAGTAGTAACATTTTATTATGTACTTAGGGAAGGATCAGTATTTGCACCATCTTTAATCTGTCGGTGGAGTACACTGAGCCTTGCTTCTTTGCTCTTACTTTACCTTTTAAAAATACTTTTCAGTTGTACAAAGGCAGCTTTTTGTTATGTAGGAGGGAGGGTGAACGGTCACTTTCATTAATATTTCAATGCTTCATTGATGTTTTTATTGCATATCAAAAGTAGTTCTTTTCTATTCTGAACAACAGTTGGAGAAAATCATAGAAAAGTCTCTATGGCCTTCAATTCTCAAGACATGTTTTTAATTAATATGAAAATGTCTGTTTTGTAAAATTAATTTCTGTTTGAGCAACACAAGACCCATGCAACATGAATTCAGCATTTTGTAGCATTAAGTAATGGATAAGAATTTCGAGAGCACATTAGTCATAGAGCAGTGTGATGTACTTCTCAAGATTCAGCACTATAGCCTTATGGAGGATGGAAGCAATTTCATATTGTGGTGAAGGCTGTTTTGGGTTTTTAGCAGTCAGCATCACATTCATTTGCCTGTCAGTGTCATTCAGGTTGCTTTCTTGTCATGTTGGTGACAGTCATGTGGACACAGTGGACTCTTGACATAGAGACAGACTAGGATTATTAGTATGCAGGTCACATTGAACTGAATGCAAGTTGACCTGGAACAGAAATGATTGATTTGTTTTGTAGCATGTATTGTAGACTTTTAAATGAATAAACCGAGTGGAGAAAGCTGTCTAGCTATTTCAGTTTAGATTATTAACTATGCCATTCAGTTTTCTTCAAGAGATCAAATATTTTTTTTATTTCAGTTACATATTTATGACAAATGTAAGTTATGAATTTGGACCCCCAAACATACTGTAATATTATAAAACTATGTGTAAGTGTATTTTCTTTTTGCTTGTTTACTTCAGTCTGTCTTTTATAGTAGGTGTGAAATAACGGAAGCTGTGTTTGGATGTTTATTTCCAAACATGTTGAGCAGATGGAGAAAAGAGGGCTCCGGTGGAAGACTGCAGGGATCTTCTTTCTGTTCCTCTTCTTCATGGAGGAATTACTGTCTCAGAGAGATCTGAGATGCTACAGAAAGAATGGTAGATTAGAAAAAGAAAGCTTTTCATGCAAACTCCTTTCATATTTCCTGTGTAACACACCTTGCTCTCCTTTCCTAATGAATTTGCTCATTGAATAAAATTAGGTGGCTACATTTTTTAAACTGTTATCTAAAATGTCATGATTATATTTATTATACTAATAATTTTCATACATTCCCTTTTAAATATAGTTGTTCTCTAGATGAGTGTGTAGAAATTTTATACTCTGTGTCTACTTCAATTGGGTCTTGATAATTTAGATGATTTGGGAATGTCAGTGTTTATCTATGTATCCCTGCTGCCTTTTCCTCAAATTACAGTGACTGTGCAGACTTGCCCATTAAAAGGTATGACTTAGCTTCAGGCCCAAAGACAAGGGCTCCAGTTCTATGCTATTTCAACTTCTTTGACATGAAAGCAGGACTTTTCTTCACGTAGCATGTACTGTGTGCTTTTCACTGACTGCATCTGAAAGCAGCGAGCACCGTGGAACAGAAAGAGTGAGTGAAGCATTTATATTCTGTTTTCTTGAGAATCAGAGGTTTGTATAACAGTTTTGACGTATATGTCCTTTCCAACATCATACAGAGGTAGCATCAGTTTACTATTATATCAGGTAGCTATGACCACCTGCCACATTCTGATAATGCTACATATTTTACTATTTAATGTCGACAATAGGATTGTTGTGTTATTTGGAGCAGGTGGTTAAGAGACTTAGAACTAACTACTCAGATTGAAAGAGTATTGACATTGGAGTTCAAATGCATTCTGCTCGATGCTTAAATATCTTGCCAGTAGTACACAGGTGAGATAGTGTTGTAGAAATGCCAGCTTGATCTCACTGCTCTGTTCTGTGACTTTAGGATTTGCTCACACCATATGAGTCCTAATCCAGTATTTTCCTCCAGTTATCATTGAGGGTGTTGTGATGTAATTGAATGGGGACGTGGCTGACTCGAATCACCTAGTGTCCTACCATTGTTTTCCTTCCTTCAGCCATTGAATTACATTGGTAATCAGTTCAGAGTTTGTTTTCTAACAGAACCCAAGTATATTGAGATGAATTGACGTGGAAGTAAAATGATTAAGATTTCTGTTCTGATAAGCAAAGTAGATGAAAGATTTTTAATGATGCCAAAATATTTGTTCAATTTTGAATAGTGATAGCATTTTTTAAAAAAAAACCCAAATAATCAGAAAAAATTTTATGCTTGGCTCATTCATTTGTAATCTTAGTTCAGTTTAATTGGAAATAGTGTCCCCTTGGGCTTCTCTCTTTATTCCTGAATCATTGTTCTTCCTTGTAATGTCATTGTTAAATACTGTGGTTAAGAGATTCCTTACTAGACAGCCAGAGTGAAGGCACCGAGGTTTTCTTTGCCCTCTTTCACCTTTGAAGATGATGGATGAAGGTTGTGGTTGGCCATGTTAGGACAGGTGGCTGCCTTGGATGAGGCTCTGTGGATGATGGCGCGATCGATGGCACTGTAATTTCATGTTCATCCTTAAGGGCAGAATGCTCCCTGTGACCAGAAAGTGAGGATAAGGATAGGCCCCTCATTTATGACCACACATTTCCTGCTGGTGTTTCACATTTTGGAGTTTTGTTTTTCTTAGTGATTATTAGCATTAACTCACAGACTCCAGTGGGTAGTGTGAAGGGAATGGAGAAAGTTTCCTTCTCTTCCCTTACATGATGAGACTGCATTATTCTTCTACAGTGCAATGGAAGTAATGACCAGATAAAACTATAGTGATACTATGTGTGTTTATATTTGTTATAAAGAAAGAGCTATATAATTAAATGATAAAATCTTCAAAGTAATACATTCACTCTTTGGTTAATCAATGTGTTTATGTTATTATCTTAATCAAGAGACATCTGTTGAGCACTTGGTCTGTTCTATGTGGGTAAAGCCTAAAGTCATTTGTTATTACTGAGGAAAAAAGATACTGGGTAGACAATACAGATTGTTACCATCCAAAATGTAGACAAATCAAGAAAAGGCAAAGTAATGCCTGTTCCTCTTTGCAGGCTGACCAGTTGATGTTTGCTCTGCATTTTGTTCGAGGCATGCATCCTGAACTTTTTCAAGAAAATGTAAGTAAATTGAAGGAAGAAAATGCTGGAGCTACTTGGGAAAAGCAGATGGGTTTCTACTTACATTAGAAATTACTGTAGGCTATAATTTGTGTAAAAATGTGTTCATCTTTACCAAATCAGCAGTCGGTCCTGAGATACTGTTTTCAGTGCTCTTTCCCTGTTGGTGTACTCAGTATTCCAGAATGGTGGAAGGAAAGGAATCTATGTAATTCTCCATGAATTCAGGTTTCGGCGAACAAGGCCCATTTACTGAGCATACCAGAAGAGTCGGCTTCCTGAATGCCTGTCCTGTGCAGTGGAACTGAAAAGGGAAAAGTGAGACAGTATGGGCCTGCAACCACATCAAATTGCATCTGTTTACGTGTCAGAGTAGGCAAGAAAGCAAGAGGGAGACAGCTAGGAGGAGCTTCTTGGAACCCATAGGATTGTGCTGTCTTCTTTGTCCAACATGTTTTATCTGGCCTGTCATATAATACATTTGATACTCACTTGAACCTTACGTGAACGACACCTAACTCATCCATCTCTGGTGTGCTTATTTAAGAAAAAAAATTGAAAGTAGTACTTTTAAAAATATTTATTTATTTATTTATTTATTTATTTATTTATTTATTTAGACAGGGTCTCCTTGTAGCCCCAGCTGGCCCAGGCTGGCCTCGAACTCACAAAGATCCGCCTGCCTCTGCCTCCCAAGTGCTGGGATTAAAGGCGTGCGCAACCATGCCGGGCTGAAAGTA
Organism: Nannospalax galili; assembly: GCF_000622305.1. Lineage (NCBI taxonomy): Eukaryota > Metazoa > Chordata > Mammalia > Rodentia > Spalacidae > Nannospalax > Nannospalax galili. The sequence continues at coordinate 890,783 of NW_008329031.1, forward strand.
GTACTTTTTAAATGAATATTTTTGTTGAGTTTTTGTGCATTTCATACAAAAAGTATTAATCATATTTAGACTCCCTCCCCCATCTGCAGCCCCCAATATCCTGCCCCCCCTTTATCTCATACATTCTGTCATATATGTTAAGTTCTATCTGGTCAAACTTTTATACTGAGATGTACCTTGATGCAAGTTCATCCACTGGAATCTTGTCAGCCTACCTAGAGTCTCTCCCTTAAGAGCAACTCTCCCTCACCCAGCAGCAATCAGTTGCCAGTAGTTTCTCAGCTAAGGTTGGGGCCTGCTGCCCATTCCCCCAGTTCCATGCTGGGTTGAGTCAGCATGAATATTGCGCATGCTGACACCATTGATGTAAATTCATATAAGCAAGGTCCCAGAGGCCTGAAAGTCTGTTTCCTTACGTTCATGCACCCAGCCTTGCTTTTATAATCTTTCTGCCCCCTCTTCCCCAATGGTCCCTGAGCCATGGATGGATGAGGTTTCACATAGGAGTCCTATCCAGGGACACGCACTCTGCGGTCTCTTATTTGCTACACCTTGGCCAGTTGTGACCTTCTGTGTGTGTTGCACTCTGTTGCATGAGAAAACCTCATTGGTGAGAGTTGAGGAATGTATTAGTATTCTGTCTCCTCCCTATGTGTTCCATGCACCTCAAGTGTCAAGATTCCACTATAGATGTGTCACTTAAAACTGGACATCTCTCAGTTACATAGTCTTTGTGTGTGACCAGTATTTTTTATGTAAGTATGATAAAGTAAGAATTCAGCAGCAATGGTGTGAAGCTGGTACAATTTTGACTTGGTGTCTAGCCCTGCTTGGTTGGATTTTAATTATCTTCTGGAGTCATGTCATTCAAATAGAAACACAGACCACACAGGTCTGCTTGTGCTCTTCCCTTTTCTGTAATCCACTTACTCTGGCTCATTAATGTAGATTCTCCCGAGATTAGTAACTTGGCTCTTTGTATTAATTTTGATGTCTTTCCTTTTCATATTTTTTAAACCATGGTTAGTATGGTTTCAGATCTCATATTCTTTGTTTTACTTTCCTGGGGTATAAATGGATTACCTTTGGGAAATGGGACCATTTTTCTCATACAAAGTTAGCAATACCCATAAGTTATTGGAAGTACCTTTCTTAATTTTACCAAGCACGGACACTAAACTTGGGGAACTTTACTGCTCGTGTATTAGTGAGGAATCCCACTGAAAGAACATTTGAATGTTTAGATATTGGATCCGGCATGCATCCTGTACTGAATCATACCATACTGTACTGTATGGAAGAAGCAGGGAGATGTGATGGGAAAGGAGGATTTTCCTTATGTTCTTAGGAAGTTGCGTTGTGAGCTATCTTAGAGGAAAAGTGAGTTAATTCTGTATCCAAGTTCCACATTGTGCCCCTCATGTTTCTATCCAATAGGAATGGGACACATTCACAGGTGTGGTTGTTGGAGACATGTTGCGGAAAGCTGTAAGTTGAAATGTTACTTCACTTCTGGGGATTAAAAACTCTGGTCTTTGGCTTTATGAAATACAGCTTGTTTCATAGGAATTTAAAACTACTATTGAAATTATACTTTCGTTAGAGGAATATGTCCTGACCTGTGCTGCCTTTCTATAAAATGGACTTAATATATTTCTACACTTTGGAAAACATGCATTCTTTAGTGAATAGCATGAACTACTTAGAAATTAATGTTGCTCATTTTCTTGGAGTGTTTGTTTTGTTCCAAGGAAAGTGTTATATTCTTTAAGAAAATCAAACCTAGTACTCTAGGAAAATTTTCTTACATATGTCTTAAGTTTTAAAAATTACTTTTCAAACCTTTAAAAGACTATATTGAAACGTGTAACTTTTCTATAATAATTTTCTACTTGACTAAATAACGGACAATATTCTTTAAACCACTATGCTGAAAATGTAGCACAATTTAGATTGTGTCTGAAATATAAGATATAACTAAAAATAATGTAATCTTATGAGTTTCTAAAGATATTTAATTTTTTTTTCTTGTTTCATGGAAGCTTAAACACAGTGAAGATAAATGCATTTGTCTGAATGGGCCTCTCTACCCATATTACATAGAGTTTTGCCATGGTGACTAGTTAACTACAAAGAAGTAACATATACAATGTTTGGTTTTTTAATTTGTGCTTTTAAAATAGCTTTTCCACAGCTATTTTTTAATATTTTGAATTTTACCAAATATGCAAAAGAAAATAATTGCTTTTATTGAAGGACTCTCAACAAAGAATACGTGATCAGCTTCCATCTTGGATAGATCAGGAAAGAAGCTGGGCTATGGCAACGCTGAAGGTATTTCTTTTTAAAATTATTTTTTTAATGTCTCTGTACATGTACTGCATGTCTGTGCACATGTGTGTGGGTTCATGTGGGGACCAGAGCTCAACATCAAGTTACTCAATCCATTGCTTTCCGCCTTATTTTTTATGTTTTATTTATGTTTAGAAAATATTTATTATTTTTGTGTTTACAGCCTAGTACATGAGTTCCCTCCCATTGAGTGACCCTTAATTCCAATTAGAATTGTTGTTTACCTCCAATAAAAAAAAAAATGCCACTGTACACCAATAGCAAGTTTTCTGGGCCAGTCATGGTTGTTTATTAGGCTTCACAGCTAAGTGTAACCATTGACTGGTTTCCTCCCTTGGCAGCTAGTAGCAAGTATGAGCGCTAGTCTTCAGGGAGACTTCCAGGTCGGTTCCAGCTCCACTGCTGCAAGTCCTGTATCCAAGGGTGTCCTGTCTTCAGTAATAGGGTCTTACCTTCCACGTTCTGGGGAGACAGTCAAGGGTGATGTCAATAGCTTATGTTATTTTGGGAGTCTCATGGTCTACCCTTACTAACAACTCAAAGGGACGTTTCTCCTGCCTGGCGCTGTGGTTTTGTTATATACTCTTCAAGTATACACATGCACTCATATATGTATATGAGTATGTATATTTATGGTTTTGATTTGCATTTCCCTAACTTCTAAGGCTGTTGAGCACTTTCAAAACTTAGCCATCTTTATTTCTTCTTTTGAGAACACTCTTGAGATCCATGGCCCATCTTTTAGTTGGGTCATTTGTTTTCTTGCTTCTTTGTTTGAGTCCTTTGTGTATTCTGGATGTTCATCCTCTGTTCTATGAATGGCTGATGAAGGTTTTCTCCTACTCCACAGGCTTCCTCTTCACTTGATTGATTGTTTTCTCTGATGTACAGAAGCCTTTTAGTTTAATGACATCCCTTTTGTCAATTGGACCTTAATTCCTGAGTGACTGATGTCCAATTAGGAATTCCTTTAGTGCATTTGTATCTTATAAGGTAGTGCCTAAGTTTTCTTCTGACAGTTTCAGAGTTTCAGGCTTCACATTGAGGTCTTTGATCCATTTTGAGTAGACTTTTGTTCAGGATGGTAGATAAGAGTCTAATTTCATTTTTCCACATCTGGAGATGCAGTTTTGCCAGCACCGTTTGCTAAAGATGTCTTTCCCCCAGTGTGTATTCTTCGCACCTTTTAAAAATATCAGGTGGTTGTAATTGTGTGCACTCATGTTTGGGCCTTCACTTTTGTTCCATTGATCTACAAGTCTGTTTTTGTGCCAATACCATGTTGTTTTCATGAGTATGGCTCTGTGATATAGACTGAGATCTGGTATGTTGACCCCTTCCCACTGTTCTTTGTACTCAGGATTGCTTTGGCTATCCAGGGTCTTTTGTATTTCCATATGAATTTTAGGGTGGACTTTTCTATTTCTCTGAAGAATTTCACAGGGATATTGATTGGGATTTCACTGAAACTGTAAATTGCTTTTGGTAGGATGGTCATTTTCACTTACATTGATTTACCAATTATTGGGCATGGGAGATCTTTCCATCTTCTTGTGTCTTCCTCAATCTCTTTCTTCAAAGATTTAAAGTTTTCATTGAATAGGTCTTTAATGTCTTTGGTTAGATTTATTGCTAGATTTTTTTTGTTGCTATTTTGAATGGGAATGTTTCTGTGAGCTCTTTATCTGATTGCTTTTTATTGGTATATAGAAAGGCTACTGGTTTTTGTAGATTGCTTTTGTAACCTGCCACTGTGGTGAAAGTATCGATCATTTCTAGAAGATTTTTGGTGGAATTTTTGGGATCTCTTATATGTAATACCATATCATTTGCAAATCGGATAATTTGACTTCTTTTTTCCAGTCAGTACCCCTTTAGTTTCCTTCTCTTATTGCTCTAAAGTCTCAAGCACTATATTGAAAATGAGTGTGAATAGCAGCCAGCCATGTCTGGTTCCTGATTTTGATGGGAATGTTAATGTTTATATCCATTTAGGATCATGTTGATTGTGGGTTTGTTGTATAGAGCTTTAATTATCTTATGGTATGGTCTTCTATCCAATCGAGTTCCCTCTAGGACTTTTCTTGTTTCTATTGATATGATCATGTATTTTTTTTGCCTTTAAGTCCATTTATATGATTTATTACATTTATTGACTTACATATATTAACCATCTCTGCATCTCTGGAACACTTGATCATGTATAATTTTTTGATGTTTGCCTCTATTCAATTTGTGAGTATTTTGTTCAGAATTTTTACATCTATGTTCATTAAAGGTAAATGCCTATAGTGTCCTATTTTTATTGTGTCTTTGCATGGTTTTGGTATTAGAGTAATCCTGGCATCATAGAAGGAGTTTGGGAGTTCTTCCTCCGTTTCTATTTTTTTGAATAATTTAAGTAGTACTGATTGTAGATCTTTAAATGTCTGGTAAAATTCTGCTGTGAATCCATCTGGTTCTGGGCTCTTTTTAGTCAGGAAGCTTTGTATTACTGTTTGGATTTCCTTACTTGTTATGGGTTTGTTTAAACTATTGATCTCTTCTTGGTGGTTTCCATGAATTTAGAAATTGATTTCTTTTAGGTTTTCCAATTTAATAGAGTGTAAGATTTTTAAATATTCCCTTACGATGTCCTGGATCTTTTTGGTGTGTGTTAATGATGTTTCCCCTTTCGTCTCTTTTCTTTGTTGATTTGAATTTTCTTTTTCTTTTTCTTTTTCTTTTTTTCTTTTTCTTTTTGGTTAACTGGACTAAGAGTTTTTCTTTCTTTTTTTATTTTTATCTTTTCAAAGAACCAGCTCTTAGACTCATTCTATTTTATTTGTTTTTATTTCATTAATTTCTGTTCTGATTTTTGTTATTTCTTCTCCTCTACTGGGTTTAGGGTTGGTTTGTTCCTACCTTTTCAGAATCTTGAGTTGTACTGTTTAGTCATTTATTTGGGCTCTTTCTGATTTTTTAATGTAGGCACTATTTTTATGAAATTGGGTACACTAGAGTTTGGTACATATAGTTCATGATTGTAATATCTTCTTGGTCAGTTGTTCCCTTGATCAGAATGGCGTGACCTTCTTTATGTCTGCTGATTAACTTTATTTGAAGTCTATTTTGTCAGATATAGAATTGCCATGCTGCTTATTTCTTAGGGCCATTTGCTTGGAATATTTTTTCTATCCTTTCACTTTAAGGAAGTGTCTATCCATGAAGGTGAGATGAGTTTCTTGAAGACAGAAAAAGATGGGGTTTGTTTTTTAATCCTTTCATCTAGCGTGTGTCTTTTGACTGGGCAGTTAAAGCTATTAATATTTAAAGTTATTGTCGAAAGGTTTGTATTGGTTCTTTTGATTTTTATATTGCAGGGACTGGATGAATCCAGGCAGGGTAGTCAGGAGCTCTCCAGGAGGGTGAAGGAGCCCTGGTTAGTCAGGTGCTCTCTGTCAGCCTCAGCAGGACTGGGCCAAGGCAGAGCAAATGGGAACAGAATGGGTCATCCCCTAATATCCAGCAGGGAGGACCTGAGCCCTGGAGGTGGGAGGGACTAGAGATGCTCCCAAACTAGGGGTGTGGGAATGGTGAGAGTTGGGCAACTCACCCCAGCGAGTCAGACACTCTCAAGTGGCCTTGGCGGGACAGGGCCAAGACCCAAGGAGAGCCGGTGGGAACAAAATGGCTCAACCTCTACTGGCCAGCAGGGAATCCCACCTTACTTTTTTTTAATTTTTAAAAATTATTTATTATTATTATTTTTTATTTAATAACCACATGATTGGAAGAGTCATGCATTTCATTGCAGCTTTCATATATTCAGTAACAATTTCCAGAGCAAGGATACATCTTTCAAAGTGGCTGTAAAGTTTTAGGTTCACAGTTAATACAGCTATGCAATATTGAACTCAGTATAAACCCTGTAAGACATAAAATTGAATGACTTTTTAACCTTTAAAGAAGATCTCCATTTCATTTTAAAATGTGCTGTTTCCTAAATTTTTAATGCTACTAACACTTAGATGTTTGCACATGTGTCTTTAATCTCTATGTATCTGATTATTACTAGTCACCATCGGTTACACTCGGCACCTTGGCACCTGAGTATAGATATAAAAACATCACGTAGATTTCAATGGTAATATTTATCACCTCTACTAATTAATATGAAGTAAATTTTTATGCTTCCTCCTCAAATATGTCTTTTTTTAAAATTTGTTGATTTTTTTTGTGTGTGTATCATACAGAACATCCCAAACAATCTTATTTATCTATTACCCACATCCCAAATGGCACCTTACCATAGCACCCCCCCACACACTAGAGCCCATATACTCTGTCATCCCTGTTACTGTTCACTGTGTTGTTGGGCCCCCCAGACATTCCCCAGTTCTTGTCCATCTACTGAATCTAGTCAACCTATCAGAGTTCCTTGTTTTAGGAAGATCAGCTTTTCCTCATCTAGCAGCAATCAGTTGCCAATATTCCTTTAGATGAGTTTGGGGTCTTCTGTTCATTTTCCCAGTTCTATGTTGGGTTACTGTCTGGGAGTCTCTTGGCCGACCCTGGCCAGTAACTCAAAGGAAGGTATCACCTCTCTGGCATTGTTTCTTGTTACATGGCATTTAGCTATACACATGGACTCTTAAATAATTATATTGACCCCATTAATCTTTGGTTATACTTTCCTTTTGGGTGTTGAAGACCTACAATTGGCCCAGATAAACCAATTTGTTTTTACACTTAAGGTTTTTTAAGGATCTCTTCCTCAGGGGTAACATGGGCTTGGGAGGAGCCCCTGGCTCCATTCTTTAACCAGTTCCATCTATGTGAAGATAAGTCAAAGGTCCTGCTCAATCATGGCTGGCTTTGTTTGGAAGCATGGAGGAAATGTTTCTCTGTGTTGACCCTTCTCTTTGTAGACTGGACACTGGTTCAAGTCCATCTGGTGGGGTCTCCATGGCCTCCTTGATCAAGGTGACATTTGACTCACCACAGTTACAGGACATTTTGAGAGATGCTCATAGTACCCTGGATAAGTCAAAGGTCCTGCTCAATCATGGCTGGCTTTGTTTGGAAGCATGGAGGAAATGTTTCTCTGTGTTGACCCTTCTCTTTGTAGACTGGACACTGGTTCAAGTCCATCTGGTGGGGTCTCCATGGCCTCCTTGATCAAGGTGACATTTGACTCACCACAGTTACAGGACATTTTGAGAGATGCTCATAGTACCCTGGAACTAGTCGACCTAGGAGGGCGGAGGGCAAAAA
>NW_008329031.1:899293-900426 GCF_000622305.1 Nannospalax galili
AGCCAGTCTGACTGGGGTAAGATGAAATCTTAAAGTGGTTTTAATTTACATTTCCCTAATTACTAGTGATGTTGAACACCTTTTAATATTCTTCTTAGCCATCTTTATTTCTTCTTTTGAGAACTCTCTGTTCAGTTCCTTAGCCCACCCTTTCAATGGGTTACTTCCTTCCTTGATTCTTTGTTTTTTGAGTTCGTTATATATTCTGGATGTTAAACCTCTGTCAAATCTGTTGCTGTTGAAGATTTTCTCCCATTCTATGGGTTTTCTCTTCACTTCCCTGATTGCCTCCTTTGATGTATAACAGCTTTTTAGTTTAATGAGGTACCATTTGTTGATTCTTGACCTTGTTTCTTTGGCAATTGTTATCCAGTTTAGAAAATCCTTTCCTACACCTATATCTTATAGGTTATTGCCAATGTTTTCTTCTAACAGTTTCAGAGTTTCAGGCTTCAGATTGAGTCGTTGATCCGTTTGGAGTTGACATTTGTGCAAGGTGAAAGATAGGAGTTTAATTTCCTTCTTCTACAGGTGGAGCTCCAGTTTTGCCAGCACCATTTACTGAACATGCTTTCTTTCCCCCAGTGAATGTTCTTGGCCCCTTTGTCAAATATCAGGTGGGTGAAATTGCATTTACTCATATTTGGGTCTTCAATTTTGTTCCATTGATCTATGGGTCTATTTTTGTGCCAGTACCGTGTTGTTTTTATGACTATAGCTCTGTAATACAGTTTAATATCTGGTATAGTAATCCCTCACCATTGCTCTTAGTGCTCAGGGTTGCTTTGGCTATCCGAGGTCTTTTGTGCTTCCCTGTGAATCTTAGAATTTTTTTTCCAATTCTGTGAAAAATGTCTTGGGGATTTTGATTGGCTTTGCATTGAATCTATAAATGGCTTTTGGTAGGATGTTCATTTTCAAAGTATTAATTCTTCCAATCCATGAACATGGGAGGTCCTTCCATCTTCTGATGTCTTCCACCAATCTCTTTCTTTAAAGATTTAAAATTTTCATTGTAGAGCTCTTTAATGCCTTTGGTCAGGTCTATTCCAAGATATTTTATTGTTTTTGCAGCTATTGTGAATGGCAATGTTTCCATGTGCTCTTTCTCTGATTGCTTGTTATTGGTATAT
>NW_008329031.1:900782-958105 GCF_000622305.1 Nannospalax galili
TATTTTATGGACATCTTATTTTCTGCAAATAGAGATAATTTGACCTCTTAAAGGATAATTTCATCTCTTTTAATTTTCTTCTCTTGTCTTATTGCTCTTGCAAGACTTTCAAGCACTATATTAAAAAGGAGTGGAAATAGTGGACAGCCCTGTCTGGTTCCTCATTTCAATGGGAATGCTTCCAGTTTTTCTCCATTTAGAATGATGTTGGCTGTGGGTTTGTTATATATGGCTTTATTTATGTTATGTTCCCTCCAGTCCAATTCCCTCTAGGACTTTGAACATAAATGCATGTTGAATTTTGTCAAAGGCCTTCTCTGCATCTATTGAGATGACCATGTGGTTCTTGTCTTTGAGCCCATTTATATGATTTATGACATTTATTGACTTACATATATTGAACCATCCCTGCGTCTCTGGGATAAAGCCAACTTGATCATGGCAGATGATCTTTTTGATGTGTGTCTGTATGCGGTTTGTAAGTATTTTGCGTGAGAATTTTTGCATCTGTGTTCATTAAGTGTATGGGTCTTTAGTTTTCTTTTATGGTTGTATCTTTACCTGGCTTTGGTATTAGAGTGATGCTGGCTTCATAGAAGGAATTTGGAAGTTCTCCCTTCATTTCTGTCTTTTAGAATAAATTAGTATTGGATGTAGATCTTTAAATGTCTAATAGAATTCTGCTGTAAATCCATTGGGTCCTGGGGTTTTCTTAGTTGTGAGGTTTTGTATTATTGTTTCAATTTCCTTATGTGTTGTAGGTCTGTTTAAGCTGTTAATATCTTCTTGGTTTAGTTTTGGTGGTTCCCATGCTTTTAGGTTTTCAAATTTAGTAGCATGTAGGTTTTTAAAGTATTCCCTTATAATGTTCTGTATCTTTTCGGTATCTGTTGTGATGTTTCCCCTTCATCTCTGCTTTTGTTGATTTGGAGGTGCTCTTTCTTTCTTTTGTTTAACAGGGCTAGTGTTCTATCAATCTTGTTTATCTTTTAAAAGAACCAGCTCTTGGATTAGTGGATTCTTTGTATTGTTTTCCTTATTTCTATTTCATTAATTTCTGCTCTGGTTTTTGTTATTTCTTCTTGTCTTCTGGGTTTGGGTTTCATTTGTTGCTGCTTTTCAAGTGTGTGAGTTGCAGTGTTCAGTCATTTATTTGTGTTCTTTCCTAGTTTTTGATGTAGGCACTTAGAGCTGTAAACTATGGACTGCTTTCAGCATGTCCCAGTGGTTTTTTTGTGTTGTATTGTCCTTTTCATTTAATTGCAGGAATACTTTTATTTCTTTCTTAATTTCTCCTTTGACCCATTCACCATTCAGGAGTGTGTTGTTTAATCTCCATGTGTTCATTACTTGGGGTTCTTCCAGTGTTGATTTTAAGCTTTATTGCATTGTGGTCTAATAGAATGCATTGAATTATTTCAATTTCTTTTTATTTTTTTGAGGTTTGCTTTGTGCCCCAGTTCATGGTTGATTTTGGAGAAGGTTCCATAGAGCGCTGAATAGAAAGTATATTCTTTGGTGCTTGGGTGGAATATTCAGTAGATGTCTGTTGGGTCCATTTGATATATGGTATTAATTCAGATGTCTCTCCATTAAGTCTCTGTCCTGTTGACCTATCTAATGGAGACAATGGGGTATTGATGTCCCCTATTATTAATGATTTGGGATTAACCTGGGTCTTAAAATCCTGTAGTACTGTTTTTATGAAGTTGGGTGCACCAGAGTTTGGTGAATATATGTTCATGATAGTAATATCTTCTTGGTTTATTGTCCCTTTGATCAGAATGAAGTGGCTGTCTTTATCTCTTCTGATTGGTTTTAGTTTAAAGTCTATTTTATCAGATATTAGAATTGCGATGCCTGCTGTTTTCTTAGTACCACTTAGTACCACTTACTTAGTACCATTTTTTTCCATCCTTTCACCTTAAAATAGCACCTGTTCTTGCTTTCTTGCCTAGAACAAAAAGATTGGTTTTGTTTCTTAAACCATTCACCTAGTCTGTGTCTTTTGACTGGGGATTTCAGTCCATTGATATTTGAACTTATTAATAATCCTGTCATTATTCAATAATCCTGTCATTTTTATTTCTGTTCACGTTCTTGATATAGCTGTGCATTTCCACATTTATACCTTCATTGAAATTCTTTCCATAACCCCTTGGGTATAGTCGTTCCTTTCTTAATTAAGCTCTTTGTATTTCTTCAAGAACTCTCTGAAGGGCTGGTTTTGTGGACATGAATTCTTTCAGCCTATTTATGTCACGGAAGAGTTTTCTTTCCCCTTCAACTATAATAGATATTTTGCCTGGGTAAAGTAATGTGAGTTGGCAACTGTGGTCATTTAGAACCGGGAATACTTGGATCCAGGCTGTTCTGGCTTTCATAGTAGAGGAATACAATGAGAACCCCCTAGAGATAACGCAGGACATAGAATTTAGAAGAACAATTATAAACATAACAGAATTCAGTGAATTTAAAGAACATACAAACAGACGTCAAAGAACTGAAGGAAGATAGCAATAAACTCAGTGATTCAGAAAAGAGTTAGAAATGTTGAAGAATACATAGGCTGAAATGAAGAACGAAGTGAAACACTCAGTAATACAAGTAGAAACGACAGGAGAAAGCCTCACCAATAGGATGAATGAAATGGAAAACAGAATATCGAGACTGGAAGATAAAGTGGATGAATTACAACACTCAAGCAAAGATTATGAAAAATTTAAGAAAACACGAAGAATGGAATATACAAGAATTGTGCGACACCATGAAGAAAACCAAACTTATGAATCATAGGCATACAGGAAGAAGAAGAATCTCAAGATAATGGTATGGACCGGATCTTCAACGGAATTGTAGAAGAAAATTTCCCCAAATTAAAGAAACACATGCCCATACAGATATAAGAAGCATATAGAACCTCAAATAGACAGGACCAGAAAAGAAACTCTCCCTGGCACATCATAGTTAAAACACTGAACGTTCAGAACAAAGAGACAATACTAAATGCTGCAAAAGAAATACAAGTTACATATTAAGGAAAACCCATCAGGATTACAGCTGACTTTTCAGTGAAAACTATGAAAGCCCACCTTACTTTTTAAGCAGGGTCTATCCCTGGCCCCAGACCTCACTGATCGACTTGAGTCCATGATCCTCCAGTCTCCAGCTCGCAGAGGTAGAGTGCAATGGTGTCCTACCGTGTCAGGCGTTTTTTTTGTGTGCTGCAGGTCTGAACTTGTGTCCTCATGCATGTATAGCAGTTTACCCAGCGAGCCATCTCTCCTCCCTCCATTAAAAGTATTTCTTTTCTGCTGTTAAGGACATTTTGATTTTTATATATTTTAGTTCTCTTGACATTTTGTATGTGCAGCTTACTTAGGTCTATGTGATAATGCTGTGGATAGAACAAAAAAGTTTTCTCAGTTTAAGGAGCCAAAGTATTATTGTGGTATCTCCACCTTCCCTGATTTATGTTTTAATGGCTGAGGACAGATTATCTTTTTAAGAGAGCAAAGACAAATTTTTTTTCCAAAATCTGATTCCTTGTTCCCTTCTGTTTTTCCTCACAGCAACTCAGTATTTAAGTAGCCCCAGATAAACACAGTAAAACTGGCTAGCAGTTACTGGTGATTTACTCTACTCAAGCCATTATGCAGAGTTTAAGAATGGATATGTTGAAACTGGATGGGGTGGCACCTGGCTTCATTCATAGCTCTCGGGATGTAGAGCCAGGTGGATCTCTGAGATGGAAGCCAGCAACAGGGATCCTGGTCTTTTGGTTCTTCCAATCTTTCTGACTCCTTTTTGTTAAGGTTCGGATAGCCCTGGCTACTTTTTTATCTATCACTTTTCTGAAATGTTCTTAGACTCTTCAGTGTGAGGGTTGCATTTTAGATGTATCAGTTGAGGCTGGGTACCCTGTGTTCATTTATTCTCTGGATTTTGACTTGTTGTGGATCTCTGTAGTTGCCACTGTCTGCTGCAAAAAGAAGCTCCTTTGACGAGGGGTGAGAGTGACACCGTGGATGTAAGGATGAGTATTGAGAATATGGTTAGAAATTGTACAGTTTAGGGAGATGGCAGTAGAACATTCTCTAGTGTCTACAACTTCTCTAGCCTCAGGGAGTTGGCTATGTTTACAGTACCAGGCATGAATTGCCTCCTATTGAGTTGGCCTTAAGTCTAATTTGACAGCCATTGGTTACCCCCAAGATAATAGTTCCTCTATTGCACCATTAGGGATATCTTGCTAGACCAGTCGGTGGTTTGTAGACTTTACAGCCAGATGGGATCATTGATTGGTTTTCTCCCTTGGCAACCTGCATAGTGTCTCATACTATGAAAGCCAGTCCTCAGGGAGGGGCTTCCTGGTCATTTCCGGCTCGATTCCTCCCAAGTCCTGGGTCCAAAGTATGTAATTTCTTCAACAGTATGGTCTTACCTTTGAATTATAGAGAGGGGTAGAGTAGGACACAGGTGATAAGAAATGGAAAGGGAAAAGTTGGGGGAAGACTCTTAACTGAGTAGAGGAGACCGGAGGGTAAAACAGGGAGAAAGAGGAAGGAGATACAAATAACTCTTAGGATCTTTATAAAAGCCATAGAGAAACATTAAGTTTGCTTAAAATACATATGGTGTGTCTGTGTGTGCGTCTGTATATACACACATATAGTTTAAACGGAATTGTGCCACATGGAGCCATAATGTTCCTCCTTAAGAGCCATAGACTATTTAACAAAAACCCCAGTGCCGGGCATGGGACGCCTACCTTTGAGTTGTTGGTGGAAAAGGTCCAAGAGGCTTCCAAAACAATAGAGGCTACTGCCATTACCCTTGATTCCTTTCTAAACATCCTTAAGGACTGGCTGTTGTTTAAAAGGCCAGAGTTGTACAGAAGGTAGGGCAAATTTTATTTAAAAAAATTTATAAACCTATTACAGTTGGGGGAATGAACTCAGTTGAGAAGATGATCTGGACAAGCAGGAAGGCAGAGTCCATGAACAAGGATGCACAACAGGTATCAGTATTCCCAGGAGGAAGCACTGCAGGAGACAGGGCTGCCCCAACCCATCCTGCTGCATTTCTGTTGAAGGCCAACCAGGTGGTCCAGGGTGGGTGAAGACTTTGATAAGAGGCAGGATAGGGATTTTTGCTAAACTGATAGTGCAAGTTTCTTGTTAAAACTGGATTCACAAGGAAAGGCATGAAGCCTAAGGTTGAAATCTAAAAGAAGAAGCTTCAGTAGAGCCTTAACAGGGTTTGGTCAAAGAGCATTCTTGTTATGAAATTGGACAATTATTCACAGTTTACGTGGAGCTCAATTGTGGTAATCCCTAAAATTTGTACTCGGTTTCGATGACAGTGTTTTTGTTCTCCACAAGGTGGAGATAGATAGCCAAGCACAGATGTTTTTGTGTAGAGAAAAGATTTCTTATAGGTATCGATTGATATAATACTAATTTGGAAGTGCTTTATTTGCTACTGGCTTTAATTTGGGGGAGTGGCCATGCAGTGGCATACACATAAGTGATGAGGGAAGCCAACACGAGTAGAAAACGTGTGTAGGCGTCTGTTAGTAACTACTGCCATTGGCTTCTCTGGCTTTTGTTAAAGTTATATTCATGTGCATGTATTTGCTTGCAACTGATTACATGTGGTAATTTTCATTTTAGATTGCTCTCCCTGGTCTCTACCAGACCCTCTGCTTTGAAGATGCAGCGCTTTGGCGTACTTACTATGGTCACTCAATGTGTGAGCAAGAGTTTCCATCTATTCTTGCAAAGAAGGTTTCTTTATTTCAGCAGGTAAAATTTAATGTTATCCAAATGAAAAAACCAAACTTTGGTATTTCTTTTGTCCTTGAGATGCCATTTAGATGAAAGCTTTGCCTTTAGTGTTTAATATAACCTTTATATTTAGCGTATAATATAACCTTAGTGCATAATATAATCTTTGGCATGTGGGAGGAAGGGGTTTCTGCTTTGTCTACCTTATCAGAGTCCTGGCAACATTTCTGTGGAGTGTCCCCCACTGTATCCCCTGCTGGTCTCTCTGTCTTTAGTCCTAGTGGAATATTGCAATAGGAAAACAAGTCTTTAAAAATCAACTAAGATAGGGCTGGAGAGATGCTCAGTGGTTAAGAGCCCTGGTTGCTCTTGCAGAACCAGTTCCAGCACTCACATGGTAATTAACAACTACCATAACTCCAGTTCCAGGAGACCCAATGCCCTCTTCTGGTGTCCACAGACAATGCTTGCATGTGGTACACTTACATATATTTAGGCAAAGCACATAAATATTTAAAAATAAATTTAAAAAATTTTTAAAAAGCAACTAAGCTATAAATGGTATAGATTCATCATTCTCTTCCAAAGTTTTCTAAGGAAAATGTTTAATGTTGAGGAAAGAATATTTTTACAAATCCATTCCAGAATAGAATGATGAAGCCTATTGACAGGTTCCCCTTCAGTTTTTGGCTGGGCAGATGGCTTACAGTGGGGGAACTCTCTAGAAATTGACACTTTAGAAAACAGTTGATTTACTTACCTCTTCGCTGAACTGTTAGCTAAGGAGTCTAATTTCTTTTTGTTTTCCTGTACAGTGAATTATGTTTCACCAGATGTACTTTTAGAAAAGCAAATTGCAAAACGTAGAAATGAGCATTTGCCCATCTAAGGAACATCACAGACATACAGGGTTCGGCAGAAACATAATGATGTAAGATGCAGGCAGGGTTCCTGGTCCTCCACAAGGTGTCACTAGACGTGCTCTGTGTATGCAGCCGCCTTTGCATCCCGCTTGACTGTTCATTGGATTTTGAAGACCTTTATGACCCTACATTTACTTTAGATAATGGTTTTAATGAAGCAAGTGGATTTCAGTAATCTTTGATGTTAAAGAGAAGTCAGTTATATACCTATTATGACAGTTTCCCACATAGAAGGTACTGTGTAACAATGGCATATTTATGTATTCTTCTAAGCATTAGTTAGTAACCATTAGCTACTGTTTAGTTAAAGCTGCTAAGAAAAGTCTGTTATGTACAAAATCCTCCACTTTGTTTTAAGGTGCTTGTCGTTCAGGCTCTGCGGCCAGACAGACTGCAGAGTGCCATGGCTCTGTTCGCCTGTAGGACTCTGGGTAAGTCCAGTCCAGGCCTTTCAAAAACTACACCTTTGACTTGAATGATTTTTTTTAACTTCTGTATTCTTTTATGCTGACCTTAGTTTAGGCATGTTTGAGGTTCTTCATTATTCATTTTCCTTATCTCATAATCTCTTCTTATCTATAGGTATTATTCTGTTTTGGACACAACTATATGCAGTGTTGAATTAAATTTAATACATAATTGACATCCTGTTTAGCAAGGCAAAAGTAGTTTTTAACAATTTGTTATGAAAGCATTTTGGATTTTCATTCATTATGAGGGTTACAAAGAAGATATTCAAATGTTTGTGGCAAATTTGTACTGTAAGATATTATCTGTAGTCATGCTTAAATAGAAAAAGTTATGATAAAATATATTCACAGATACTTAAGGAAAATTAGCAATTTTTGCTTGTCTAAACAAAATGTTGATCATTTATTTGCTTTTCAGACTACAGTTGTGTTAAGTCTTTCAGATAGTGTTGTTCAAAGAATTAAGTTATACCTATTTGGAAATAATTTCAGTTTTGCAAGAAAAGTTTGCAAAAACCATTATGGAGAGTATGAAAACAGCTGGTTATCATGGTGCACAACTGTCATCCCAGCCCATAGGAGCTGGAGGCAGAAGGAGCAGGAATACAAGGCTAGCCTTAGCTACATAACAAGTTCAAGGTTAGCCTGGATTCCATGAGACTCTCTCAAAAATACAGAAGGAAAAAATGTATGAAAACAAATTTACCTAAAAAACAGTAGTGTGGGGCTGGAGAGATGGCTCAGCAGTTCAGAACACTGGTTGTTCTTGCAGAAGACTCAGGTTTGAATCCCAGCACCCACATGGCAGCTAACAACTGCCCATAACTCCAGTCCCAGGGGATCCGACAACCTCTTCTGACCTCCAAGCACCCACAGCAGCTAACAACTGCCCATAACTCCAGTCCCAGGGGATCCGACAACCTCTTCTGACCTCCATGGGCATTGCACGACATGGGTGCACTTACTTACATGCAGGCAGTACACACATACACGTAAAATAAAAATAATAAATAACATTTTTAAAAAACAGTAATGCAAGAGGCTAATAAATCTTTACTGGTACTAAATGAGAGGAGCCTTAGACTTATATTGGAATTGAAAAATCCTGGTTTTATTAAAATGATAGTTTTTAATAGAAGTGACAGTTTTTTAATAGAAGTCCTTCATTTTTTTTTGATTTTTGTATATATATGAAGTTATATAGAGAAACTTTCAATTATAACTTACATGTAATAAATTAAGCTTAATAGTATATGCATATTTTTCTAAATTAGAATTTCTCATGTAAACAGGATAACACAGGAGTTTTAAAATTGGTAAAATAGACCTCCTGTTATCATTCAAAAACAGTACTATACTAAATAATCTCTTTCTTGTTAGTATGTTTAGCCTTTATAATTGGGTAAAATGGAATATTGTGTAGAGAATTCTCTCTTAGGTGAGGTGACCAGTTTTATCCTAGAGAACATCCTCTTTTATTTAAGTTTGAAAGGTCACAGTGCTATCATAGTTAAAACTAATTAGCTCTTTTGATATGCCAGAGATTAGTTAGGTACCATGTCTCCACTGGCTCCCGTAATCTTTACAGCCGTCTAGTGAGGATGTGCTGTTTTCATACTCACTTGTAGATGTGGAAACAATATCGAAGAGCTAGCAGATGATGGAATTCAAGCCCAGCTTGAAGCCAGTATGTCTGTTAATTATGGAATCAGATTTATTTCCAATTTAGAAAGATAATTGTTGATGGAATGCTAACACAAAAGTCTCCTTCAGTCTTAGAGAAGGTTGTGTCAGACGCGCATTCTCCAGTGCCGCTATCGCCTGCCCTGGAGTTGCCATATGACAGTGCCACACATTGTGTGCTGAGAACAATAGAATGTTATAGTCTTCATAGTTCTCGTGAGATGCTACAAGGTTTCCCTTCCTCTGAACCCTGCTGAGGGGTCCAGGCTTGCTTCTTCCTAGATGCTGATGGCTGGCCAGCATCTTTGCTGCTCCTTGACTTGCCAGGGCATTAGTAAAATTCATGCCTTCATTGTCACCTGCCGTGTGTTTTATGTGGCTGCATAACAAGGATACCAGACACCCTTGGGTACAGGCCCACTCTGCTCACTTCTATGATCACCCCTGCAAAGCCTTTATTTCCATCAGGTCACATTGTGAAGTACTAGGATTAAAACTTTTAAAATATCATTGGACGGGGCATGATTTACTCCATAAAATCCATCAACACAGTTTTTCATGTGACACTTGTTTTCTGCTTCACCTTCTATAAGAATATATGTACTCAAAGGGGGGGGATAGGAAGAGGGGAGAGAAAAGGAGAAGATAGAGAGGAATGAGGAGAGGGAAGAGAGGGGGAACGGAGGGAGAGGGGAGAGAGGAATCTGCTTTTCTTCAGCTCCATGTGGCCAGGAAATGTCCCTACCCATAAGTTTTTCATAGAACTTTTACTCTTGTCCTAAAGGAGAATATTTATCTACAATGTTCATGCCAAATTCACTTGAAAAGAAAAAGGATTTTCATTGGCTTAAGGCACGAGTACTCAGCTGGGAAGAAGTGTGCTGACTTCTGGGACAAACTGATCTAGACTTGGACAGCTAGAGAATTCCTTTTTGTCTTGTGTTCACAATTAGCTTCTTCTTTCCCTCCACACATATTCCTCTCTTTTGCCCTTTATGTTGTCATCCTTCTCTGCCTCTCACATGGCTTTCAGAATCTTATTTTTAATTTCTGCTTATATGCTAACCTTAGTCTCAAGGGGGTATACATATTCTGGTTGGTAAGGATGCTAACCTTATGAATTCAGGGTCAACATGGGCTACTAGAGAGACCTGGTGTGAAAAGAAATCTTATGGAAAGCTTTGATTTGTTCACTTGGGCAGCATGTCTACCCTTCAGCTAATGCGCCAGAAATATGTGAGTCTGCACTTGTTCGGAGGGACTCCTGGACGGGAGGGGTGGGCGCAGTAGTGGGAGAAGGGGGCAGGCACCAAACAGTGAAGTACACTACAGTCAGGTTATAAGAAACTTGTTTTAACTAGTTTTTATATTTATGTACTTGATGATTGAACCATTAGTTTGTAAAGAGCAGTACCTTTTGATTGTATAGAATGAAATACTTTTTTAAATTAACTACTAATGTTTGTGTTAAGAAATGCTTATGACATACTTTATCTTGTAGCTGATATATTTAACATTCCCAAATTGAATAGCTACACCTGGCATATAGTAGTAGGAAAACACCTGGCCTCATGTTTACTGCTTAATTGAAATGACCTTTTATTAGTGCTTTTTTTGAAAACAGAAACAGTGTGACAGAAATCCTTTATTTCTGCCCAGATCCCAACCAGCCACATTGTACTAGTTCATTCTGTGCTCTTTTCTGTGGCTGGGACTTAATATTCACGCCCTCCTCAAATGTGAATGCACTTCACCGTTCCCGCCATTACCCTTAGCTAGCCCACTCCCTCAACTCTGACTCTCTCCAGTCTGTTGGGACTTCAGTCCTCAATCCCTCACAATGCTGCTGGGGTGGTCAGTGGCTTCTGTATTGTTCTATCCATTGATGACTTCTCTGTTTTTCCTGCCCTCTCTCTAA
This sequence comes from Nannospalax galili, assembly GCF_000622305.1. Taxonomy (NCBI): domain Eukaryota; kingdom Metazoa; phylum Chordata; class Mammalia; order Rodentia; family Spalacidae; genus Nannospalax; species Nannospalax galili. The sequence continues at coordinate 911,566 of NW_008329031.1, forward strand.
ACTCCCATTTCTCCCTTCGAAAGCATTTTTTTCTTCTCAGTGTGTTTCTTGCTTCAGTGCTCAGTCCTTCTAGCTGCTCCTTTTCAGCTTCCATGACTGGCTTCTCTGTGCATCTGCAGATATCACAGCAGCTCCTCAGTGTGGTCTCGCCCTAGGTTCTGTCCTTGCATTATTTTCATCCATACTCTGGTGATCTTATCTGACGCCTGCCTTTAAATGTCACCCCTAAATCGCAGACTCTTCTCTTCCTTCTGTCCCTGGAATTCCATGCTCGTGTTTCCAAATGCTTATTTGTTGCTTTTGATGAATGTCCAGTAGACATCACACATTTAATATAGTTGACATAGAAGTTTTGATTTTTTTTATGCCGGCATCTAGTCAGTGTTTCAAGTTAAAAATACCCAAGTTCTTTTCTCCCATCCCCAGTTCCTCTATAGTTTACTTACAAGTCCTCTAGGTTCAAATGCTAAAACTTATTCCAGCTTTCTTACTGTGCATTGCTTGAGCCTATTGGAGTTATCATCGTGGTCTCTTACCTCAGGTTTATGGAGCTTTCACTTGTTTTCTCTGTCTTTCGAGTATCTCCAGAATCTCTCACTTGCGCATCAGCACTCTCTCCCCTTTCAAGTCATTGTTGTATTTTATTATTTTTATTTTATGTGTGTGAGTGTATTGCTTGCATGTTTGTAAGTGCACCTGTGTCATGCAATGCCTGCAGAATCAGAAGAGGGCTTCGGATTCTGCTGGAACTGGAGTTACTGGATGGCTGTTAGTTGCCTGTGTGGGTGCTGGGAATCCAATCCAAATCCTCTGCAAGAGCAGTTGGTACTCAAAGCCCTTGAGCTGTCTCTCCAACCCTGATTTTTGTCCTTTTTCCCCTTCAGTTGTTTCCAACATCACCTAGTGTTACAAGACAAACTAAATCATAGTACTCTTCCTTGCAGGCTTCTGTTGGCATTTCTCCTCCTGTGTATCCACCCAGTGTCACATGGATTTTTTTCTGTTGCTCTGTTTTTCCTGAGATCTCATGCCATGCCTTACTTACTTTCCTGAATGTAATAGTTCATTTGTCTTGCAATGTAACAGTTAGCTTCTATTTCCTCTTGTGCTGCAGGCCTGCTTCTGGACTATCAGGACCTTGGCAGTTACTCTTGTTTCTTCCAAGGGGATTTTACCCCAAGCTCTGTCCGTGCTCTGCTCCATTGTTATTTTTATATGAAGATTTCCCTTGTATTTGGTATGAAATAGCATTCTTGCCCTACTGTCCTTACCTCCCTTTATGCTGTTTCCTCTGTGGGGATTAGCATCTGGGATTCTGTTTATTACAGGCTTGTCCCCCAGCTACAACATATGACACATGGATGTACAAGCCTTGTCCTTAAACCGGCACTGAACTCAGGGACTGCTTTCCTCGTTGGTTCTCTCTACTGTGGTTTCGTGTTCAGTCCTTTCTCTCCAGAAGCTTCATCATCTCTGAAACCTAATCCAAATCTTTTCTGCATAAAGTACCGAAAACGTCTTCTCAAAACACTTAGAATAAAATCTAGATTCCTGGGCTGAAAAGATGGCCCAGCAGTTCACAGTGCATACTGCTCTTGCAGAGGACAGGAGCTTGGTTCTCAATGCCAGTGTTGAGCAGCTCACAGCCTCCTGTACTCCAGGGAATCACGTGTCCTCTTCTAGTCTCTTGTGTGCACCTGCACTCACATTCACATACACAATACACTTAAATAATAAAATAAATCTTTCATAAAAATCGAGATTCCTGATCCACGATTAAAAGTTCACAGCAGTTTGGCCCTGCCCCCTTGTCCACCTCATCTTGGAGCTGCTCTTTCTCTCCATGTGCTTAATGGCAGAACAGCACGGGGAATGTACACCATGTGTCTGCTCTGGGTTTTCCACCCACACATTAATGGCTAGCTCCTGTGCATCATTCAGCTGTTAGTGTAACGTGCTAGATGTTCAGATGGATTGCTGACTGTTGGACATGTGAGGCGTGGACATCCTTTGTGCAGCACTCCTCACTATTCTGCATATCTCTGGCTTAGCTGCATAATTATCACCTGTTCCAATAACTTGTAGGAAGAGTTTATTCTATTTCCACCTGTTCAGTCTTAAAAATATGGTAATAGTATCATGTTGTATGTGGCCTTTCTTACTGATTTTGGAGTTTGACCCTGTACCGACTCTTTGTAGTAATCTCATTAATGATTCCATTTCAGGTCAAGGTTTTAGGACAGCTAAGGTGAAACAGCATTGGCTAAAAGCCTTATGATAGTAAAATTAATTATCAAATGCTTTGAAAGTGCAACATCCTTCTTAAACTTATATTATTTCTAAGCAAAAATGAACAACTTTTTATTTGGTCAAGTAGTTATAATAAAGTTTTTTTATGGAGTTGGAGAGATGGCTCAGTGGTTAAGAGCACCAGCTCTTGCAGAGGACCAGGGTTTGAGTCCCAGCACCCACATGGTGGCTAACAACCGTCCATAACTTCAGTTCCAGGCAATCTGATGTCCTCTTCTATTGAAGCGGACATTTTTAGGTTTTAAGTAAGTACATGCATTTTGGGCATTCAACTTATAGTAAAAGAAATGTAATTATAATGGGAAATTTGTTATTTTTTTATTGACTAGGACTTTATAGTTCGTGAAAGGCTTTAGAGAATAAAAGACACAAATGAATTCTTTTTTAATACAGTTGGCTCTGAGCAGTGGGTGCCCTTAGGCAAGACATTCAGCTTTTTGGAGTTTTAGTTTTCTTTCACAGAAAATAAACATTTTCTTTGTTGTTCAAGGTTGTTACGTGATTTAGACAGCATGTAAGTAAACTGCTTGGTGTGATGGTTAGCTCAGAACAGGTAACAAGTAAATGGAATCTCTTATAGCCACCTTAGACTCTTTTGCCATCAAAGTACTTGTGGATTGTTCTAGCCCTTTTATAATTGGGAAACCAAAACACAGCATCTTCTAGTGCTGTGCACTGGGTCACCCAGGTAACAAGTGGAAATGGACATGTATTTCTGTCTCCTGGCATTCTCTCCATTTCCTATTTGACTTATTAGTATGATGGCCATAAGAGATGGTCTCTATCCTTTACCAGGACAATGAATTATTTGCCTAAATGATGTGGAAGCTGGAGACCCTAAGTCTGGCTATGAATTTCTTCAGCTGGTACATGTGGTGATCAGGACACCTAACTTTCAGAAATATGATAATTAGAAGACATTTTACATGAAAAGCACTTACAAAAGTAGCTATCGGAAGCATTCATCAAATACTGTTACTAGTATATGAATGATCTTTAGAGTGAAAAATTATTATATGTGAGATTATAATTTATACAAGTATACTCTAATCTATATTATGTAATTATTTTAATAGATGTTTTTATGATGAATGCTGCTTTTGTGATTTCTCTAATACCTGTTTTAGGACTGAAAGAGTTGTCTCCGCCTCCTCTGAATCTCAAACGTTTATACAAAGAGACACTAGAAATAGAGCCCATTCTGATAATAATTTCCCCGGGAGCTGACCCTTCCCAGGAACTTCAAGAGCTTGCCAGTGCTGAACGAAGTGGAGAGTCTTATCACCAGGTGAGCGTGAGCTGCCACTGTTTCCTCCTGTCTCTGGTGGTGTTCTACACTAGATCCTGTTGCTAAAGTGCCCTTTTTTGGGTAATAGGCCAAAATAGTTCCTCAAAAGATGTCCATACCCTAAGCTCCAGAACTCGGGCATAGCGAAAGAACTTTATAGGTGTAATTAATAATCTTGAGATGGGAAAATTATTCTATGTTATCCAGATGGGCCCAGTAAAATCACAAATGCCTTTTTAAGAGAGAGACACTAAATTTGTGTTAACTTGTTAGAGCACAAAAAGACCCAAGGTGAAAGAAATACATAAATATTTTGAGCAGAATTCACCCAGTACAGCGTTGTGCTCTTCTTGAGGTGGAGCTCGTTGTCCTTGACCTCTGAGTTGGCGTTCATCCAAGTCTGAAGATGGAACTTTTTCATTTACTGTCAGTTTTGGAACGTGAATAAATCTCTTGTATTAAGACCAGAATCAATGATTTAAAAACTCAAATTCTTTACAGCCACCAAACGTTGAATAGTAAGAATTGCATAAAAAAAATAGTTTAAAAAGAAAATATCAAAGTACCAGAGCAGGTGGGTCAGTTGTGGGGTTTACCCTGAGCAGCTCTGGGCTTCCCACTCCATCATGTGAAAAGACCAGGATATTCATTGGGACAGTAGATATTTAACTTGTGATGTATGTAGCACCAACAGCTCTTTCTACCTTGACAGGGAGATTATACATCTAAACTATGAATTATTTACGGTTCTATGAAAAGATGATTAATTCTTGATATTTGCTTGACTTTTCTTCAAAACTTAACTTGAAGCCCATCATGGAGGTTTAGAGACTATTATTAAATGTCTCACAGTGTTCTGGTCCAACATTTTAGCGCATATTTTTCATGAAGGTTTTTGTTTCTTCAGGTTGCCATGGGTCAGGGTCAAGCTGACTTAGCCATTCAGATGCTGAGGGAGTGTGCACACCGCGGGGCCTGGCTGTGCCTGAAGAACCTGCATCTTGTGGTATCCTGGCTTCCCGTTCTGGAAAAGGTAGAAAGAGATAAAAGTGTTACAAGAATCATATCAGTCCTGTAATCCCCAAGGAAAGTCACTGTAAATGTCATGTATTATTTATTTTTAACATAGTATTTGATAAAAAATATTAAACCCATTAAAAGTAAGTACATTTCTGCCAAACAAGTTAGTATAAAGTTTACAAAAATCTGCCTTTTTTTTTTTGGTCTTTTTGAAACAGAGTCCCTCTGTAACCATATCTAGCCTGGAAGGGTGTACATAGGGATGAAATTCAGGGGCCAGGATGGAGGGTTGAGAGGAGCCAGGAAACTGAAGATCTGGGGAACCCTTGGCAAATGCTGTATACTATTTTCTCTGGGTTGAGAGCCTGTGCCCTTGGTCCCAAAGAAATTTTATAGGAAACCACACAAAGAAGGCTTTTTGAAAAACTGGTTAAATAACCAGTTATATAATGGCCATGTTTGCTGTTTACTCATGGTTTTCCAGGCAACTGGTAGCAGCTATCTTAACTAAGTCATCCTTGGGGACCACACCTTCGCCTGTTGTCTAAATCTTTATTGGGCTCCAAAGACCTTGATTCCCTTCAGTATGTGAGAGAAGTCAAGAAATTATTGATCAAGACTGACAGAAGCTTAGAGAAATTTTGCAAAAGAAAAATAGGAGATGCTTTAATAGTTTGCAGATCTGTTTATGCCATTACTTTATGCTTACTTATGCTCATCTTTTGTTATCAGCCTCAAAGGAAATTTCAGAGCTTCCTAGATGCTAAGGAAACTAAAGTAATTGTTTTATTCAACCTACTTGGCCCCAGGAAGAAAATAAGACCTTAAGATAGAGTGAACTGCTTGACAGGTTTTGAATGCAGACCAGCTTTAATATGGTATGCATTTACAAAAGACAGTCTGGTTTGGGGAGAGATGACTCCAAACAGAAGATGCTCCTTGAAAACTGAGTGGAATTTAGCTAACTGTGGACAACGCAAGGGCATCATGGGTAATTCTAGCAGCACAAGTGGAGACTAGTGTTGGAGATGTGCATGATGTCTTTTAGGGTCCTGGGACAACCAGGCAGGACAGTGTGGGGAAGTGGAGGTAGATGACTTGGAAGGGGCTAGATTATGGAAGAATACCCTGAAGACATCTAGTTGGACTCAAAGAAGGAGAAAGAATCCCTTAGCAGGGGTAGTAATTTACATTGAGTTAAGCTGGCAGAACCAACATACCTAATAGAGTCAAACAGAGTAGACTAGGCCAGTAAGCAGGTGCAGTGAGCTGCTGAAACCTTGTGCAGAGGATGCAATTGGTGCATCTTTGAGCATTAATGACTGTGTGGATGAACTGATGGACAATCAGGGTGTTCTTGTTATCAAAAGCAGACCTAGATTTTGAGCCAAAGTAGATGTAAATATTCATATAATCAAGTTTTTTAAAAGTAGAAACTACCAGTTATAAAATAGAGAATTCACATCTGACACATGATATATTTTAAAAATTTTAAGACCATTCAAGCCCAGTTTTCCTTTCTAAAATAGTTGGTTGATAGATACTAAGTCTATACAAATAGATACTAAGTCTATAATTGTAGGTAATACCTTGGAAGAAAATCTTAACAAGAACTATTTGAAAGATACAGAGCAGATAGTATTCCAAAAGTTGTTACAAAATTTTATTCCTTTTCTATTCTCTGAGAATGTTTGGATGAATTGCTAGGCTAGAAATTTACATTTTTTAACCAATATTTTATTTCCCCTTTTAATTTTTGTAGATATGCACAATTTTGTATACACTTCATATTTTAAAATTAAGAATAAATACAGCACTTGGGAGGCAGAGGCAGGCGGACCTCTGTGAGTTCAAGGCCAGCCTGGTCTATATAGTGAGTTTCAGGATGGATGGGGCTGCAGAGAGACCCTGTCTCAAAAAGACCAAAAAAAAAAAGAATAAATACATTTTTATTTTAAATTTTAAGCAATCACATTTTCATGGCCATCTTTTTGCCCTTTTTGGTTATCACATGGCCATCTTTTTGCCCTTTTTGGTTATCATAATGTTTTACATGATACTGATAATAACAATGGCACGTAAATACTTTTTTTAGTTTTCACTGTATTTTATAGGGTCTCACTTCTCAACCTATATCCCAGACAGGCCTGCAACTAGTTCATTCACTCTATGGAAACTTCTTGAATACAAGAAAAAAAAAAAAAAAAAAGGCAAGGATGTGGGGTGGGGTGGGCAGATACATGGGGCAGTTCTACCTGCCCTCTCACAGGGTGGTAGAGGAGAGGCAGGTAATGTTGTAAGTAACACCAGTGATAAGCTGAAGAAGATATTTTACTGAAACGTGGTATTTCAATTCTATTAGTAGTAGATGGGTAAGAATTTGTAGGTTAACACTAGGAAATTAACACTTGGAAGAAGATGTTGATTAAAAAACTGGTATAAAACTCTTAAGTAAATTGCTCAAGTACACAGTATGAAGGAGTTGGGCAGGCGAACGTGTGTGGCGACATTGTGAATTAATGTTGTAGGCAGTAAGGAGGCACAGCACCGTTATGTAAATGTGGAAGTATAGAGGGAAACAGTGAGAGGAAAGGCCAGATGGTGGCTGGCAGCCTAGACACAGCAGCTGCAGCTGTGCCTCGCTTTATATCTGCCACATTTCAGGAAGTACTCGACCTGTTTTGCACAAGCAGTTGTTATCCTTGTTTAGATAAGGTCGTGTAAGTTGTACATCCCAGGGTAACACAGCAAATAAATGGCAAAGTTTGGGTTTCATCCCAGGGCAAAGTTCTCCAGGTCTAAGTTCCTATAATTATAATTAGAATATTAAGAAATATATCAATATATAATATATAATTAGAATATTAAGAAATGTATCAAAATACCACAAAACTTTTAGTAAGAAAAACTTATTAGTTCATTGATAAAAGGGAAATGTGTATGTTGAAACATTATTTTATTTGTTTATAATAAAGGAATTGAATGTTCTTCAACCTAAAGAGACCTTTCGTCTTTGGCTCACTGCAGAAGTTCATCCCAATTTCACTCCTATCTTACTGCAGTCAAGTTTGAAGATAACATATGAGGTAAGGCTGCTTAAAATCCCCACCCCTAATTGCAGAACAGTAAACTGTGCATGCCTTTTAAACAACAGATCATTTAAAATCTATAACAACTTCCTTTTAATAGCTAGTTAAGTTCTAAATTTAAAACAATAGCATAAGAGCCTTTAATCCCAGCACTCAGGAGGCAGAGGCGGGCGGATCTCTATGAGTTCAAGGCCACCCTGGTCTCCATAGTGGGTTCCAGGACAGCTGGGGCTACAGGGAGACCCTGTCTCAAAAAGACAAAAAAAAAAAAAAAAAGCATAAGATGATGTAAAAAGGTATAATCCTTTCAAATTTTATTTCATATCACTTGTTTTTTTTGTTGTTGTTACAGAAAAAATCCGCAGTATAAAATTTACCATCTTGTGATTTTATTTACATTTACCTTATGATTTTATTTACATTTCCTTAGAACTAGTGGTATTCAGTATTTTTTCATGTGCTTGCTATAGTTGTGCATCTTCTTTGGAGATATATCTAAATCTTTTTTTGTGTTTTTTCCTTCTTTTTAAATTGGATTATTTTGTTGAAGAATTTGAGATGCTCTTTATTCTTACCAGGTCGATGATCTGAAAATATTTCCCCCCTTGCAGTTTGCCCTTTCACTCTGTAGGCCGTTTCTTTTCTACATAACTTCTAGCTTTGGTGCAGTTCATGGGCCTGTTTTGTTGTCTGTGCCCTTGGTGCTTTGTGTAAGAAGTCACTGCCAGGTTTGGCCAAGGTCACGAAGCTTCCCCTGGGCATTCTTCTGGGAATTTGGAATTTTGGGTTATAAGTTTGGCTCCTTAGTCCATTTATGAATTACTTTTCATGAATCAAGTAAATATATGAGGCTAGCTTCATTCTTTTGCATGTGAATATGCAGCTTTCATGTAATTGTTTTTGATGGAGCTATATTGGATTTTCGGTGTTTGATTTCTTCAAACCACCTGACCACGTGTTTGTATTGTTAGATTCCCTCAAACTGCAGTCCTGGACAGATCCAGCCCGTGCTTCATATGTAAAATTATGTACTTGTAGTAATATTCTATAACCTCTCAGTCACAATACATTGAATTAAAAATGTTTTAAAAACTGTCAGAGGATTTCTGCTCTTGTCCCCTCTTGCCCATGTATTTTTTCTACAACAGTCAATATCATAGGGGGCTGAAGAAATGGCTCAGAGGTTAAGAGCAGTGGCTGATCTTGCAGAGGACCCGGGTCCAGTTGGAGTAACATAAAATTAAATCAAGCTTTTGATGAAAAACTTTTATTTACTAACATATGATCTCAAATGTGTTGAATACAGATTCCTTTTCTTTGTCATGCTTTAAGCAGTATGAAATGTGTTCATGTTTTGTCTTTTAGTCACCTCCAGGTTTGAAGAAGAATTTAATGCGTACTTATGAGTCTTGGACGCCTGAGCAAATTAGTAAAAAAGATAACCTGCAGCGAGCTCATGCTCTTTTTAGTTTTGCATGGTTTCATGCTGCTTGTCAAGAAAGAAGAAACTATATTCCACAGGTAACTATGAGCATGTCTTGGATATAGCCTACGTTTTACATTTTATTAGACTATGTTTATAATTTAGTATAAATAGGATTATGTCATAATTTGGTTTATGGTTTATAAGTTTGTTTCTAATTCACTTTTCTGCTGGTCTTCTATACTGTATAATGTGTGATTATAGGCTTCATATGCCATTGAATTAAAGTGTCAGTATCTGTGACCCGTCAGATGCCGTCAGCAAGTGTCAGCTGGCTCTTCAGTGGTGTTTGTCTCTCGGACATCTAGACTTCAGATACTGAATTTCCCACACCTGTTTTCCTTTAGGATCTCCTTAGTAAGGCATGGCCAGCCCTCTGCTTTCTGAGCTAGCATCCCAGGAATTTTTCTTGGTGTGTTCCTCTGCTCACTTTTAGACTCAGTTCATTATCAAACACTACTCTACCTCAACATAGAATTGCACTCGACATTGGATGCATCACCACTTCCCCAGCCTCATGTCTCACAGGTTCTGATTTCTGAGCTGGCCCTCTGAACTCCTCTGTGGTATTTTGGCTTTGCTTTTTATTTAGCAGCCAGACTTATCTTTCTGGGAATTAAATCATTGCATTATTTTGCTTAAAACGGCTGCGTCTCCCCAGCCGTCTTGCCTTGTCCCTCTGCTCTTAGCTCACACTGGGCATCTGTATTAAGGGTTTTGAGTCCATCAAGTCTTTCAGTAGATTGGCTGTTCACTGTTGTTGCAATGGGTGCGCCTTTCCGTAGCCACAGCCACCAGAGTTGGTGCTGCTGCTCCATTCTTGCCAGGCCTGTTTCAGCCATAAATTGTAGCTCTTTCCCATCCTCACATTTTGCCATCTTTTTGCAGCCTTACCCTTTTCTGTTGGGAAACTGTCTTCTCACACTTGGCTCCTTATCTTGCCTCTCCTTAGCTTCTTAGAGGCTTTACTCAGTTACATGTCATGTTGGAAAAAAAGAGGATAGGTTCTGGAGATCAGACTTGAGTTTGATACCTGATTAGAATTTCCTAGCAGTGTGATCGTTTTTAAAAAAATTATTATTTTTATTTGATGTGTATGCATGTATTGCCTGCATGTAGGTAAGTACACCCATGTTGTAAAATGCCCATGGAGGTCAGAAGAGGCTGTCGGATCCCCTGGAACTGGACTTACGGACAGTTGTTAGCTGATATGTGGATGCTAGGATTTGAACCCAGGGCTTCTGCAAGAATAGTCAGTGTTCTTAACTGCTGAGCCATCTCTCCAGCCCCCAGCAGTGTGATCTTGTGAAACTACTTTCACTCCAATAAACACCAGCTTGCTTCCTTAACTGTAAATGGGAATCATAATCAGTTACCTTCACTGTGGGGAGTAAAGAGAGTATATGGAGCTGCTTCCCATTGTGAGTGTCACATAGACCGTCAGCAGATACTGTGTCAAGCAGATGAAATAGTCATGATGGTGCAGTGCTTCGTGTAAGGTATAGACTAGGCTTGTGATGCGTGTATACTACCTGGTTTCATTTCCTCAGAGTGTACCCCTACAACAATTAACTCCAGGAAATGCCCATTTCCTCCTCCTCCTCCTGAAGCTTTGCCTCTGACGTTTCAGATGTCAGTACTTGATGTCATCAGTCCTTGATGTGATCGGTCCTTGATGTCATCAGTCCTTGATGTTGTCATCAGTTCTTGATGTCATCAGTCCTTGGCCAAATGTAGCAATTAATCCTGGAGACTGTAGTTTATATAGTCATATCTTAATTTTTAAGAAGTTGTATTTTAAAATCAGTTTTGTATCGATGCACAACATAGCATAATTCAAAACCTATAACATTTTGCAAAGAGAAGTTACTCTCCTTCCTATCTACCCTGCCTACCTAGTTTGCTTCCTCTGAGTAACCATTGTTGCTACCTGGTGTTCTTAGGACATAGTATGTAGATATAGAAGCATTTTATGAATTTACATACATACTTGTATTCTTTGTAACTTAAATGGTAGAATGTTACAGAGGTCTACATGTTATAAAATACTGAATATTTTAAAATATTTTATTTATTTTTATTTTATTTGTATTCACGGATTGCCTGCATGTAGGTAAGTGCACCCTTGTCGTGCAATGCCCGCAGAGGTCAGAAGAGCCTGTCAGATCCCCTGGGACTGGAGTTACGGACAGTTGTTAGCTGACATGTGGGTGCTGGGATTCGAACACAGGTCTTCTGCAAGAACAACTAGTGTTCTTAACTGCTGAGCCATCTCTCTCCAGTCCCCATAAAATACTGAATATTTTAAATATTAAGTGTTTACCTATTTAATGTGTAATTTAAAAACATTATACTATATTGATACATACATATGCTTTAATAGTTATATACTAGGTAGGCATACATATTTTCAACCTTTGCTATTATGAAATATTATTTTATGTAGTTACAATCTATATCCTGATAACGTGATTTATTTAATATTTATATTAGCCAGTTCCTCAATGTAGAATGTTTGCATCAAAGGAGGGGTTTTTGAATTCAAAAATAAAAGTAAGCCTGTTTCATAGAAGTCATAATAGTTCAGTTTTCCACACACAGTTTGAGGATTCTATTTTTTGCATTCTTATAAAATTCATAAAATCAAAGTTAAAACAGATAAAATATTAGACCATTGTTTAATTGCTAAGCACCATATGTTAATTAATACTGATAGCCAAAGTCTTCTAACTGAAGATTTAAAAATATTCATCCTCACAATATTGTTGAATTTGAAAAAATACATTTTTTACAAATAAGATCTAATAAATAGAATGATACAGAAATATTCAGAGAGCGTTCTGTTGGCAGAAAGCATGATTAAACCGTTAGCATACTTGTTGGTTTGGTTTATGCATCATAAGTCTTTGCCAGCCTTGTGTTCATTCAGGGCCACAGCTGTCCATGAACAAGCACCATCCATTGCATTGGGCATGCTCAGAAAGCATCCTCCACAGCTCTCCTGTGATGTCCTCACCTCCACTGAAGTCCACTTGAAAAAGAGCTCATTTCTTCCTGAACTTTTCAAGTCTATTTGCTTTTCTTTTTCTATACATTGTACCCTCTTTCCATGGGGGTGACTGTCTTATAGACTGGCTCAGATCTTTTCCTTCTATGTAGCAAGTATGTTTCTTTCCCTAAGGCTTGCTGTAGTACATGCATTGAGTTGTCTCTGCCTCACTCCCTGCATTTGTCTGAAATCTACAAGAGAACGGAGATTTGTGTTTGCATCTGTTCTCACATGCCTGGAGTCTCATCAAACATTGAAATACTTTTGACTGATTAGTGAACACTGGTGTATTCCTAAATACAAATACTATCCAAGTTTAAAACATTTTAATTTGAACTTATTTCATTGTGTAATTAGTTTTAGTTAACAGAAACCCATAGAAATGACTATTTTCTTTCTGCATTGTCCATACAACATGGAGTTTGAGGTATGTTTTCACATAGGCATTATGGCTTTAGGTGTTTGTATACATGAAACCAATAAGTGTACAGAAAAATGTTATATGCTTTTAGGACTTGTTTTGGCAATATTTGTTTTCATGCTTGTGGGAAAAAGGTATAGTTCTGAAGCGCAGAATTATTCAAAATATCTCAGTGTGCAATAGAGAATAACAAACAGCACATCAGCTTGTTTTCTGTGACTGCACTGCTACATATGTAAGTGATGAAAAATTGAAGTGGAATTATCAAGTTATTTTCATACTTCTAAGGTCATGTGTTTGCTTTTTAAATAATATCTTAAATGTGTGTGCTGTTTGATTCAAAATTCTTAAAAAATTTTATTACTTAGTATATATTGAACATTTTCCTTAAATTTCTAATGGCAGCGATGTTTGTATACATGTCTTTTAACAGTGCTTAGTTCTTTACACATCTTAAATTTGTTTTTGTAGGGTTGGACCAAGTTTTATGAGTTTTCCTTATCAGATCTCCGGGCTGGGTACAACATCATTGACAGACTCTTTGATGGTAAGCTTTACTGATGAAAGAAAGGCTGGATTTGCACTCTTATTAATGGTAACAGTTTTCTACAAGTGGCTCAATTCCTGTCACAAAATATGCTTTGCTTTGTGTTTAGTTTTTTTATGTACTGAATGTCATGCCTGTTTTAGAGTTCTTATATGATCTACTATAGTCATTAGTTTTGATATAATGAATTATATTTCTGATTTATATGTAGTTTTTAGGAAATAGAAGTCTAAAATGACCTGTACTCACTTCGTGGCCTACAGAAGTTTCTGGCTTCCTCTGAATTACTCAAATCTCTTTCTAGAGAACTGTTAAAATTTTGAAGAAAGCAGTGTAAGGCAAGAGCCAGGGATTTGTAGTGGTCCTTGTTGAATTCTTTAGTAGAAATGAGAGTTCAAATCCGCTAAGGTAGTACAATGAATAAAACCAGTAATTCCATCCCATAGGGCTATGTAGCCTTGAAGCCAGTTCCAATCTAATTCCTAGTGTCTTTTGTGCAGGACTGAGACAAAGGGACATTAGAGCTTAGGCCATTGTGAACCAGAGAGCAGATTTGGTTGAGAAATCTCAAACTTGAAAATGCCACAAGCAGAATTCATACATCCTGTTTCCTGTTCCCCATCAACCCTGCTGCTCTGTGCAGCCCCTGCCTTGAGTCTTCCCCATTTCAGTAGATGACAGTGCAGGCAGGTCCTAGCTCCAAGCCTATTAAATTCTGAATTCTTTCCTTTTTGTCATACCACCCCCATGCTTTTTCTCATCCTGTGCTTCAGCAATTTCTTTCTTTCCCTTCCACATCACATTATAATTCTATTTAGTTACACTAAAGCCTTATGTTATAGCTGCTAGTCTTTCGCTTTAGCACCATGTTGTAAACCACTTCATGCTTTAGAAAGGCAAAACAAAGCATATAATTCCTCTTTAAAACATACAGTCCCTCCTGTTGGCTTTCCTCGCCTCAGACAAGCTTTTCCTACCTGTATGTTTTAGTTGGTATACTTCCTTTCTCTGAAAGGCTTTTCTATCTTCTCATTAGGCTTTCTTCTTCTCATTTATGGCTCACCTTAGAAGTTTCTTTCCATAAAAGCTTTCTCCTGGCAATGAATTAAAGTAATTAAAAAGAATTTTTATCTTCATTTTATGTGTTTATTTGACCTGCATGGATATAAGTGCACCTGTGTCATGCAATGCCCAAGAGGCCAGAAGAGGCATTAGATCCCCTGGAACTAGAGTTACAGATGGTTATTAGCTATCTTGTGGGTGCTGGTAACCAAACCCTGTCCTCTGCAAGGGCAGCCAGTGTTCCTAACCACTGAGCTATCTCTCCAGCCCTAAATTAAACTAATTTTTGAAATTTCCTCTTTTTTATTGTTTCAGTATGTAAGTGCTGTCTGATGGTCTTTTGCTTCTTTGTATGTTTGTAAAGGGTGGGAATGTCAACCAGAGCACCATGGGCATTTTTCCTAGTACTTTGTTTCTGTCTTTCTACTACATTGTAATCTCCAGCATAGTCTCCATTGAAGGATGTCTTTGTCTTTTCTCTTGTTCCTTACCTGCATCATTAACATCTATGACAGTGTCTATCACAGGCAATAGAAACTATTCTGAAGCTTATTTGTAGCAAAAGGATAAAGATGGGTGGCTAGGATGAGAAAAACATGAAACATCTAGGTTTGTACATTTACTGTTCTAAGCAGTTGTTGGCTGTCTTACTGTTTTTAAGTTTACATTTTATTACCTTGAACAACGAATTTTGTTTGAAGAGTAAGTCTAAGAAGAAAAATAAGATGTTCTTAGAACATTTCTATATTTTACATTCTATAAGTTGAATATGTGATAATGTTCCTGTATTCCTTTGTGTCTTACTTAGCAATGACATCCATATCCTGTACTGATGTGTCACTTAGTGAATATGAAGGCCAAGTCTCATCTTATTTAGTCACTGTTGATAGTAAAGTATCCGCAGGAGATGACTTAAATCATTCTTCTTCTGTGTAGGTGTCCTTGTCCTGCAGAAGGCAATATAAATCCCTTAGGGCCTAATGCATATAGTAACACTGCTATCAATTATATGATTGTCTCTGAAATTTATAGTGATAAAATATTAATAGTAAATAGCAAAATACTAATGATTATATAAAATAGTAATCCAGTAATGCTTATAATAAGTTAGTTTCTTATATTTACTGGAGCTAAAAATGTAATCATTCTATCTTAATCTCACTGCTGATTTATGATTACAAGGATGTCTCTGTTACAAAGTGAAACATTCTTTTGTAGAAAGCAGCTCCATTGTATGTGCTTCTGGGTTTTTTTTTTGTTTCGTTTTGTTTTGTCTTTTGTCGTGTGAGGAATGGATGTGCTATCAGGTGCTGTACCACTCATCCATGTCCCCTTCCCCCAGATTCTAATGCTTTCCAACTAGAAGAGAAAGCAGAGTTGACTATATAGACTATAACATACATGCACACACACTCATACATCAGACTATATTGTGTGAAGGTGCTTTACAGAGTTTCCCTACTTAGTAATATTTTATGAACTGGTTGTTTCATCAAACACAAGTTAAGAGTATTTCTATGCATTCATTCAGTAATATGCATTGGACATCTGCTCAATATAGTTATGTTTTGGGCAGGTTTTTTTCTAAAGCATTTCCAATTTAATTAAGTATTATTATGTGGTTAGAAAAGAGGTTGGTCCTATGTTCAGAATGCTGCCCTTCCAATGCAGATCTGTGGGACGATGTGATTCTTTTTTCTCATTATGATGACACAAACTTCCTAAACCTCAACTTTAATATCCATATTTCTCTAAAACCATTGGAAAGAGAATGTTACATGATTAACCTTTCAATAAGTGTTATCTGCCTTTAATGACCATTTAAAGAATTTTTTACTTGTATTAAATATATTGCTATAGCTCATGTATAAAATCGTAGTCAATAATTTAGGTTAACCTTTTAAAAATGAAATTTAAAAGAATGTAAGGGCTGAGGTTGGGGAGGAGTGCTGTGAAATGCTGACTTCTGGGCATGACATGGCTTTCACAGTCATGAACTCACAGCTGCTGTGGTTACCTGTACAAGACGACACAAGCTCAAATCAGCCAGAATTCCTGCACAGATGGGGTGGATGATCTTGGGCCCCAGCTCTCACTGAATTGGCAGCTGATAGTTGCTGGTGGAGGGAGAATCACTCTTTTTAGATGTAGCCACTGAGAATCCTCATGCTCCAGTAGATGACCCCATGCCATGGACAGATAGGCAGCTCAAACTGGATTTAATAAATCATTAAAAACAACAAAGAGATATGAAGTTGGGAGGAGGAGCATGTTGGGGAGACTTGGAGGGGTAACGGGGGGTAGACAGGACCATATTGTACATCTGCATGAAATTCTCTAGAATAAAGAAAACCACTTAAAAATGAAGTTAGTAAAAGTATTTTTTTGCTCATAGGTACCAAAGATGTGCAATGGGAATTTGTGCATGGCTTATTTGAAAATGCTATTTATGGAGGACGTGTGGATAACTACTTTGACCTTAGAGTCCTCCAGTCATACTTGAAGCAGTTTTTTAATTCTTCAGTGATTGATGTGCTAAACCAAAGGAACAAGAAAAGCGTTTTTCCACATTCCATATCTCTCCCAAACTCCTGCAGCATTTCGGTAGGTGAAAGTAATAGTTTACTATATGTTTCTTGTACCTGACAGACATTTGAATTATTTCTTACACTGTACAACATGTTATTACTTTTCTAAATATACAAGTAATCATTCACAGTACAGATTATTTAACAACATGTGACTTGATTCTTTGAACCTATGTCTTATAGAGTTTCAGTATTCATTGAAGAGTGAGTGATCATGCTAACTGTAGGCTAGTGAATAGGCACATCTTGGAGTAAAGTGCCAAGGACAACTTGCCCAATGTCAGACATCTATGAAGAGCTGGGATGGAACATGTGTTGCTTATGTTCATGTGGGCAGGAATGTGCTCTGATAGACTGTACAAAAGAAAACAAGTCATATTATTTTTAAAAATGTCTATCTTCGGGGGCTGGGGAGATGGCTCAGAGGTTAAGAACACTGGTTGTTCTTGCAGAAGACCTGGGTTTGAATCCTAGCACCTACATGGCAGCTAACAACTGTCTGTAACTCCCGTTCCAGGGGATCCCATGGCCTCTTCTGTCCTCCACAGGCGTTGTAGCATGGGTGCACTTACCTATATGCAGGCAATATACTCATACACATACAATAAAAATAAATAAAAATAATAAATAAAAAAAAAGTCTATCTTCAGTTTATGATAGAATTGAGATATTTAAAGCAGATCTAAAGATATGAAGGGTATCCAGTTATCTGCCATCTGCCTTCAGCAGCAGCAGCTTTGCTTGTTTGTTTATTTTAGCAAGCTGGAGCTTTTGCCTTGAGTCATCACAAGAAGGCTCCGAGACTACATGCATCTTTTCTATAAAATATGCTGACTACGTCGAGTTCCATGGTAGTTTGTTTTATCACAAGCCCATGTGTGAACAAATGTCCCAATACTTTTATTGCAAGAGGCACTACTATATCTCTTCATTGATTACAGTGACGCACTTTTGCACTTGACTATGTAGCTCTCATTTTTGTTTCTGTCTCCACCCAAATATTATTCAGAAATTCCTTTGATTTCTATGACATAATTGTCCAAGAACCAAAGCTTAAAAAACAGTTTTAAATATATTATTTAATATCTTATTATTTACTTTTAGTGACTATTTCATTTGTTTCATGTGTCTTTTGACTTTGGTTGTTAGCCTTAGCCTTTAACAGCTATGACATCTCCCCATCCCTGTGTATCTTTTATTTACACATTCATTCAATAACACAATTGAACATCAGCTCACTGATAACTCTGGTTGCAAGCTTTGTGAATAAAGAGATACATCTTTACCTTCTAGCTGTAGAATCTTAGACTGGATGAGAAAGCTTGTATATTTTCCAGGTATTATTGCCCCAAAAGTCTTCTGTATGTACTGCTTGAACCATCTGGTCAGGCACAGAGAACATACACCTGGGAAATGCCCAGTACTAGGTGACACATTTGCAGTTGAATCTCTACAACCAAGACTCATGGAACATAGTGGAATAAGGAGTAGAGAGAGGGCTAATGCACCCCTCAACTCTCACCAGTGAGGCTTCCATATACATCAGAGTGCGGTACACACAGAAGGCCTCAGCTGGCCAAGTTTTGGAGAATAAGAGACTATAGAGTGTAGGATGGGACTCCTGTATGGAACCTCACCCACCCATGGCTCAGGGACCATTGCAGAAGAGGAAGCAGAAAGATCGTAAGAGTCAGGGCTGTCTCATGAACATAGGGAGGTGGAGGGTTCCAGGCCACTGGAGGCTTGCTCATGTGTACCTGCAGTAGTGGTGGCATCGAACATGGGACCCATGTCAGCTCAATTAAACAAGGGTCCAAAGGTGAAGTGAGAAATAGGTGGTGGGCCAGCACTAGTTTGATGACTATTTGAGACTGGTTGCTGCTGGGTGAGGGAGAAGTATGACTTACACATGACCACTGGATGGGCTGACTAGACTCCAGAGGACACATTTACACTGAAGGACATTTGGGTACAAACACCTGAATGAATAGGGCTCAGCATGTATGGCAGAGTGCACAGGGTTTGGTCGGGAGAGGAGGGGAGATGCATGGATGGGGGACGGGGTCTGGATGTGAGTGGGAAATGTATGAAATATTAAAAGCTCAATGAAAATAAAATAAAATTCATGCAAAAATGTTCACATAATGGATGTACAATGCAGTTAATTTTTATATGTCAAACACTCTCCAAACAGAAACTAGCTTTAAATTTATAGGATCCAGGACAGTCACTGCTTAGTTTCCTGTATGAGTGAGTTAGGTGGGAGGTAGATTCCATGTTCCCAGGGGATGGGCACGTGCCCGTTTGACTGTGCAAATGCACTTATGCGTGAGATTGTGGGGATGCACTCGTGCATGCTTCCCTATATCATAACTGACTCTAGAGGAAAGATAATATCAAAGGATATTGTGTTGCTCTGAAGTATGATGTATGGCGTCCAGCTGTTTTCCGTGGAAAACACTTTCTGGGTAGCTGCCAGGTATGAGAAAAAAAGTCTACCCTTGCCCAGCAAATACTATTCTGATGCATATATAATACTTGAAAACAGCTTCTAATTTTGAGAACAGTTCCCATCTTTGGGCCAAATTGATCCTCCTGGTCTATACCTGAGCTTTCATCCAACTCTGTGAGTGGATGAATGTTGGGCTCACGCTATGCAGCTCCTGCAGTCCTTAGAGTGATTCTCGGCGTGAACTGGTGCAGTTCTCAGTGTATTCACCACACCTCACAAGCAAACGGAAGACCTAGGTGTGGAGCTGCCTAATGGCAAATTGCTCTCACAGCAGTACTTGAATTTCCAGTTTGCCTCCTATGTTACAGGGTTCCCTAAGTTCAAAAACAAGAAGAACCAAGTGATTGTTCCAGTATTTTATATATAAGAATTAAACTCTGGCCAGGCATGGTGGTACACGCCTTTAATCCCAGCACTTGGAAGGCAGAGGCAGGTGGATCTCTGTGAGTTCAAGGCCAGCCTGGTCTACATAGTGAGTTCTAGGACAGCTGGGGCTACAGGGAGACCCTGTCTCAAAAAGCCCGAAAAAAAAAGAATTAAACTCTGAGGGCTAGAGAGATGGCTCAGTGGTTAAGAGCACTTGCTATTCTTTTTTGTTTTGTTTTTATTTGGAGGGGAGGCTGGTCTTTTTGTAGCAGGGTCTCCCTGTGGCTGCAGCTGTCCTGGAACTCACTATGTAGACCAGGCTGGCCTTGAACTCACAGAAATCTGCCTGCCTCTCTCTCCCAAGTGAGAGCACTTGCTATTCTTGCAGTGGACCCAGATTTGGTTCCCAGCACCCACATGGTAGCTTGCAACCCTTCTTAATTACAGTTGTAGGGGATTCATTGTTGACTTTTGGCCTCTGTAAGAAAGAACTGATCTCTGAAGATGGGTTTTTGGTATATTAGAAGAAATTTCAGACTCTCTACAAACACTAAGACAACTTCTTACACATAGTAGCCACTCGTATATGTTGGTTTGATTCTACTCAGGGTCCATTTGTATGTGAGGGTTGGTATAAGAAAATACAATGATAAATAATGAATGCACGAAGACATATTGATGAGGAGACTTTATGGAGATGATTGAGTGAAAATAAAGATGGACAGACTTAGCTAAAAAAATATAAAACCTAATTTGACATTTTACGGTATCCATTCTTTCTGACTTCAGTGATTGTAAACTCATTTCTCTGGCAATAAACGTTTTCACTTGTTTATGTGCAGGACTACCGTGCTGTCATTGAAACGCTTCCAGAGGATGACAAGCCTGGTTTCTTTGGTCTGTCAGCCAATATTGCCCGCTCATCTCAGCGCATGATCAGTTCTCAGGTGACCTAATAAAACAGCTCCCTGGTGTGAGGGAAATGGCACAGTTCCACTTGTTAGGCCCCCAAAGCTGTTCTCTAAAACTTTTGTTTCATTTAACATAGAATACTTCATTTTGCCTCATGTTTTGAAGATGTCAAGTAATTTAATCTTAACATATTTACAAAAATCAGTAAAATAGCACTTAATATAAATCTTGTTAAATACTTGTTTTATTCCTGTGATGAATTTTATTCTAATTACTTTAAACATAATTTGTACAAATTAACTTATCACCAAATTAAATATTGTTATAACATGCTGGATGCAAACATACATGCCACCTTTCTGTATTATCTTAAAAAGAGATCACGATTTCATATCTGAGATTAGTTTATCATTGGATACTCTAGAGAAGTGTAGAGCTTTGAAATCTCCCAGACACAAATGTTCCTCATTGTCTTAGCTTTCCGCAACTGTGACAAACATGCCTGCACACAGTAGGCAGAGGGAGAGGCTTATTTGGGTTCATGGCTCACAGACATCAGTCTGTTGCCTGTAGGCCTCTGGCAATGTGGAAACTTGGTAGAAGGTCCTAAGGGAAGAAAGCTGCTCAGCTCATGGGAGCCAGGAAGGAGAGTGAAAAGGGGGGAGGGAGGGAGGGAGGGAGGGAGAGAGAGAGAGAGAGAGAGAGAGAGAGAGAGAGAGAGACCGGTGACAAAGATATAGCCTTGAACATCATACCCTAGGGACCTCTTTTCATTAGCTGAGAAGTGCCTCTTCATACCCTGTCCAGCTGTGATTTCATCAGTAGACTGATAGTTGGCATCTTCATGGTTCACTGTCTTCTCAGTAGGCCACGAGCTATGAGAGCAGCATTTAATGTATGAATGTTTGGATACATTTTGTCTCCAAACCATGATCTGCAGGACAGCCTACCTCTAGCTTCTATTTCACTGATACTGGGTGGTTTCAATAGCTCATATTTCTTGACCTCTCACTGTGTGCCAGAAACTTTTGAGCTCTGTTCAGGACTTGACGTGCTGTGTGTAGACTCTAGACAATAAGAACTGCTACTGTTGGAGGAAACAGGGACTTGTGCGTTGCAGTAGGCCTCAGACCTTAGAGCTAGATGCAGAACTGGAATTGAACCAGCCTCAGACCTTAGAGCTAGACGCAGAACTGGAATTGAACCAGCCTCAGACCTTAGAGCTAGAGGCAGAACTGGAATTGAACTGGCCTCAGACCTTAGAGCTAGACGCAGAACTGGAATTGAACCGGCCTCAGACCTTAGAGCTAGACGCAGAACTGGAATTGAACCGGCCTCAGACCTTAGAGCTAGACGCAGAACTGGAATTGAACCGGCCTCAGACCTTAGAGCTAGACGCAGAACTGGAATTGAACCGGCCTCAGACCTTAGAGCTAGACGCAGAACTGGAATTGAACCGGCCTCAGACCTTAGAGCTAGACGCAGAACTGGAATTGAACCTCAGGCAGTCTGAGTTGTTTCTCTTCAGCCATCCCATGGCTGGTCCTCGGGCATGAACCATTCCAGGTGCATCTGATGAATCGTTATGTGAGGGTCATTGTGTAGTCTGTATGGAGAAGATTCTGACAGCCTTTAACTATTTGCTTTCAATATTCATTGGCAAACCTGTGGGGCTATATCACTGTCTAGCCAACATTTGTTAAAGTGTTTCCTTTTACTCTGTGATCAACTGCATGGTCTATTTTGCATTTCAGCATTCATTCCCAAATCATTGAGAAAATCTGAGCAGATATTTATAAAAATCAGTATAAATGTTTTCTGGGATAAACAAGATGTCCCTCTATACCAGCTGAAGCCATTCTAGTTCCCTTTCCTTTTCTTATCCACAGTGTCACAGCAGGCAGAGAGAGTGTAGTCCTGTGTGGTCCCCAGGTCACTGCCAACTGTTTGCGCTCCCCTTATTTCTGGCTGTGCACTGTAGATGACCTCGTTATTTTTTCAAGTCCATACAAAATGACATAGGAGAATTTGTGTGTGTCTAAGTATACATGTAATAAGCTAATTTTGTATTTGAATCTCTCTCTTTAAGGAGCATTCTGTAGTGGCATCCCATAGGTATTTGACAGTTGCTTGCTTGGTCTAGGTCTCCCACCCAGACCCCTGTGTCTCTTTTCCTCCCCATCCTCTTTCCCTTCCTCCTTCCCTCAGCCCTCTCTCCCCCCTTTTGATGTTTTCTTTTGTAAATGCTCTCTGACAGTGTATAATTACACTGTCTTGGAGTCCCCAGTCTGAATGTAAACGATCTGCAGATGAACTTGAAACGCTGTGGTGCACTAAAGGTGACAGCAGCAGTAGCCCTTAAATCCAGTACCACCTCAGTCTCTGAACAGACACCATCCTAAAGGGCTGTCCAAGGACAGTCATGCCCTCCCTTCTTTAGTCTCAGGGACAAGGAGACTAGAAAAACTGCTGAAGCAGCAAGTTCTAGGTTCATTGAGACCTTGCCACAGTAAATAAAGAGGAAGGTGATCAAGGGAGACACCCAATGTCAACCTCTGTCCTCCACACTGTGCGCACACACACACACACATATGTATACCAGTGTACACATGAAAGTGAGAGAAAATACAGCACTCCAAGATGTAAAACAGTAATTGACTTAGATGTGACTAACATGTTGGAACAGGCTACCACATATTTAAGGTAATTATGGTTTGAATGTTAAAGGTTCTGGTGGGAAAAAAGCGAACAATATATGCATAAATAAATGATTAATTTCAGCATATATACATGTGTGTATATATATTAACTTTAAGAATGAATATGCTGTGGCCTGGTTGCTGTGGCGCACAGGTGTAATCCCAGCATACCGAAGGCAGAGAGGCAGGAAGGATACTACATTCAAGGCCAGACTCAGCTACAGGGTTAATTCCAGGCCAGCAAGTGCGGCATAATTAGACCCTGTGTCAAAAACCAGGAAAACAATGCACTACAAATAAAGAGTTGACAAGTGTTTGCAATAAGCTAATACATAGATTTGGCACAGTCGAGGAACAAATTAGTAAAAACGAAGATAGAGTAATAGAAATTACTTAATTCTAAAACTCAAGAATAAAAAAGTGGGGGCTGGAGAGTTGGCTCAGCAGTTAAGAGCACTGACTGCTCTTGTAGAGGACCCGGGTTCGATTCCTAGCACCCACATAGCAGCTATGAACCCTCCTTAACTCCAGTTCCAGGGGAATCCGAAGCCCTCTTCTGACCTCCACGGCACTGCATGACATGGGTGCAATCACATAGATGCAGGCAATACACTCATACACATAAAATAAAATAAAAATAATAAAATATTTTTTTACAAAAGAATAAAAAAGTGGAAAATTACACCAGGCTGGTGGCTTGTACCTTTAATCCCAGCCCTTGGAAGGCAGAGGCAGGTGGATTTCTGTGAGTTTGAGACCAGCCTGGTCCACATAGTGACTTTCAGGAGGGCTAGGACTAGGGAAACCCGCCCCCCCCCAGTAAAAGGTGGTAAATAGAGATGTTCTGTATGAAATAAAGATTTGATAAAAAAAAAATCACCAAAAAAAGCAGGCTGGATATACCTTAGTGTTAGATTGCTTGTGTAGCCCTGAGTTTTGTCTCCATCACCACTCTAAATGAGTACATAAAAACTTAAAAACCCCAGAATTATGAGATAAAAGCAGTCACAAACTCAACACCGTGCTGAATAAATCTTTCCCCTACCCATTACCACCAAACACATATAGCTAAGCATATAATGAAAGTTAAGACTAAGATATTGACAAAAGCCAGGTGGGAACGCACTACATGCAAAGAAACACAGACATATCAGCTGTGTTCTCAAAAATCTAATTCAGGTTAGACAGTGGAATCAAACTGCTGACTGATATATAAATATGTATATATATAATATGTTATATAATACATAATTATATAGAGAGAATATAAAAATTCTATACTTGGGTAAAAATATATCTTTCGGAATAAAGAACTAAAGTCCTTTTCAAACAAACTTAAGCCAAATATATTGCCAACAAACACTGTGATTATTTTCAAGATGTCCTCAGGAGGTTAGAGACATGGCTCAGTGGTTAAGAGCACTGACTGCTCTTGCAGAGGACCCAAGTTTGGTTCTCAGCACCCAGATAGCAACTCACAACCTTTTGTAGTTCCAGTTCTGGGAATTTGATGCCTTCTTCTGGCCTCTGAAGGCACTGCATGTGTTGGTGCAAATACATACAAGCAAGCAGAGCATTCATACTCATAAAATAAAAATAAATCTTTAAAGAAAGATTGCTCTAGGAAGTTATTCTTGCAGAAGAACTTAAAATGAAAAAAATCACCTTTACCTGTAATTATATTTACCCCAAATTTGCATGAGTATGGCCTAAGTAACTTCTTCCTAAATATTTTTGTGTATGGTGTGCATGTTTGTGTGTGTACACTGGTATGAATGCGTGTGTGTGCACACAGTGTGGAGGACAGGTTGACATTGGGTGTCTTTCTTGATCACCTTCCTCTTTATTTACTGTGGCAAGGTCTCAGTGAATCTAGAACTTGCTGCTTCAGCAGTTTTTCTAGTCTCCTTGTCCCTGGGATCACCTTTGGCTCCTGAGAGCTGGGATTGCAGCAGACCATCAGGCTGCCCAGGTTTATGTGGGTGTCAGGGATCTGAACTCCATTCTCACACTTGCACGGCAAGCTCTTTAGCCACTGTGCCATCTCCCCAGCCCCATTTGCCTTAGAATTTTCATAAATAGCAGTCAATCATAAAACCATTTCTACATCATTTCTAAGTGAACAGTGGAAATACTTAAAGCTGGGTGTGAAGATGAGGGGTGCAAAGGGCTTACTAGCATCTTAGTTGTGTCCTCAGACCCTGTTACTGCTTTCTGGTCCATGCAGCTTGTATTCTGTGCTAGAAAGTTCACACTTTCATACTTTATAAATGTAGTGTGATATTTGTATCTTCTTTATTGAATACCCCACATTTGGTGTTTTTTTCCCCAGTGAGATTCTCGGGGTGGGTTTTAATTCTTGCATATTGTACTTTGCTATAAAAAATTCAGTAGGTAGAATGAAACTAGTCAACTTTTTCATAATTAAGTGACATAAAATTTGTCTGTAACCTCAGAGAAATTTGTTTCTTTTTCAAAGTAGTTAGATGTTAAAAATCCATGATAAAGTCATCTCTAGAACATTTCTTTTAGATCAGTAACATCACAGTTTCACTTCATACCTGATGTGCTTTTTTAAATTTTTGCCTTTTTATATTTTTTATTATAAATCATGCAGTATAGCACCTTTTCTAGGCTGAGAAAGTTTGCAGTATGAGGTTTGGAAAGAAAGTTTATTATTCTCGCCAGAGGTGAGAATAATAGAAAATCATGTGGAAATCATTGGAAATAATAGTTAACAAAGTTAGTAGCTTGAACAAATTTAAAATACAGTAAAATATCATTATTCATATGTTACATACAATAATGGGTCTGCTGACAGTTGATACCTGGCTGTAACGTACTGTGTCAGCCCAGCCCCGCATTCCCTCTGCTCTGGCCCACTCCCCACTTGCTCCTCCTGCTTTCATGTCACCTTTCTGTGTGTGAACCCTAGATGCCACATGAGTCACAGCGGTGTTTTTCTGTCTGAGTCTGGCTTATCTAGCCCAGATGGTGATCTGTAGTTTCACTCGTTTTCTTGCACTCAAATAAATTTCTTCAGGACTGTATTCCTGCTTGGACGTGTCATGTTTTCTTTGTCTGCTGACAGCACCGTGGTCTGACTTCACAGCATAGTTATTGGGACTGTGTCACAAGAGCCGTGAGCAGCAGCATCTCTGTTGACTGCTCACTTGCCAAGGAGTATTGGAGATGGTGACTTTTATGATACTTCTGTTTTGAGTGCTTTGAGGACCCTCCATGCTGATTTCCAAACTGGCTAGACTAATTTACATGCTCAGTCACAATGTAAGGGTTCCTTTGTCCCTTGCCTACCTTATTTTTTATGATAGCCATTTTGACCAGGGTGAAATGGAATCTCAATATTTACCTCCTCATTTCTGAGGCAAATAGATACCTCTATATACTGTTAGGTGGTAACAGTATGCCACATAAAATTGGGGGGATTCTATTAGCAAAGCAGGAAAGGATGAAGAGATACTGAGGTGATTGTAGTGGGGTGATTATAGTGATCCTTGATGTTGATGGTGTAGAACAGAGCTTAGCTACAATGAGAATCAATTCTGATTCTAATACATGAACTATGATTTTGTTTTTACTATTTTTAGTGTATCTGTATAATGCAGTCTTATTACTAAAATTCTTAGTTCGTTCTTTGTTATTTTTATTTAATTCAAATTAAAAATCCATATCTAAAACATTAAGTCAATATAAACTGCCTACCATTACATAACTCTTAAAATTGTAGCTCCTGGATCACTTCTAGAACACATTCACTAACTGAGAAATATCCATTTAAATGTTTTGGTAAGAATCAGGTGAGCAAATTTTCAAACTCAAGTTAGAGAGGATTTCTAACCCTGGGTCCCGAAGTGTTCACAGAATGAAAGCTGCAGTAAAGCCCTGCAGCAGGGTCATCTCGTAGGATGGGCTACTTTGCCTTGGAACAGTGCAGCATGCTGCAGAGACGATGCTTCCTGGTGACTGCAGAAAGAAGAATGGTCACTAGTTATTCACCCTGCAGAATGGGGAATTGTTCCTCCCATTCACTCTAGCAGTGCCCATTAGCTGCCAGTATTGTGTGTATTAGCACTTTAGAAGGGTGGAAACACCTTCTTTGGAGAATGTGTTCAAGAACCATTTCTCCTTGTCATTTATTTGCCATGACATTTCTTTGCTTCAGCTTCCAAAAGTGCATTTTTAAAGTAGCTTTTGGCATTTTATGATTTATTTCATGTCAGTGTTGAAATTTCCTTTTAAGAAAGAAGAAAGTAGAAGGAATGAGCAACTTGCAGTCGATAAGAGGCTTATGGCATCTATCCCTAAATCTTTAACGACTTTACAGTTCTTTATTTTAAAACGTTTACTTTTATTAGGGTTTATGAGGCATACAAAGCAGGGTAAACTTTGGCATTTTAATTTAATGTCTTTAAATTTTTACTTATTATTTTTAAAAATTATTGAATTTCTGTGCATTTCATACAATACATCTTGAACAACTTCAGACTCTCCCCTATCTGTACCCCTATAGACCCCCCTATCATATGGATTCTGTCATATATATCAAGGCCTACTGAGTCCAGTTTGTGTCCCCGAATGTCCCTCTGTGTGTCTATCCACTGGAGTTTGATCAGTCTATCTAGCATCACTCCTGTAAAGAAGACCACCTCTTCCTCATCCAGCAGTGATCAGTTGCCGGTAGCTCCTCAGCTAAGACCGGGATGTCTTAACGATTTCCCTACTTCTGTGCTGGGTTTGTCTTTTTTTTTTTTTTCTGTTCTGAGTTTGCATGGGTCTTAGCATGCTGTCACTATTGCTGTAAGTACATATGAGCAAGTTCCCAGCCACCTGGAAAATTGCGGTTTCCTTATGCTCATGCGCTACCCCTGCCTAGCAGTCTTTCTGCCCCTTCTCCCACAATGCTCCCTGAGCCCTGAGTGGCAGAGCTTTAGGAGCTCTGTCCAAGGACATACTCCAGTCTTCATCTCCACATTGTGGCCAGTTGGGACTTTCTGTGTTAATCACCCTTTGTTGCATGAGGAAGCTTTGCTGCTGAGAGCTGAGAGATTAATATTATCTCTGTCCCCTGTTTCACGATTTTCCCTTAACCTTAGGTGTAATGGTTGCATTGTAGATGTGTCACATAGGGCTGGGCATCTCACAGGCACTTTTTCTCTGTGTTTGGCCATTGGTGGAACGCTGTAATAGTCTCTGTCTGTTGCAAAACAAAGCTTCTTTGATGAGTGATGACAGTAATACTTGTCTTTAAATATAAGGATATAGATAGATAGGTGATAGCTAGCTAGCCAGCTAACTAGATATCTTACAGTCAAAAATTACACTTGTCTGCAATGGGATGTGACAGACACAGGTTTTGCTCTAGGATCTATGACCTCTCCAGCCATGTGTATTTGGCTGCACACTTAAATTCCCTCCCATTCAGTGGATAGTTGTTGATAGTTGTTGATTAGATAGTTGTTGATTGCCTCCAAGATAAACATACCACTATTACCCCAATAGAGATAGTTTCCTGTGCTGGTCACTGTTGTATTTATCAGGCTGTACAGCTGGGTAGGACCAGTGATTGGTTTTGTCCTCTAGAAACTTGCATGTCCTCTGGTGGCATGAGAGCTAGTTAATGTTCAGGGGTGAGTCTCCCAGGTCAGCTCCAGCTCCACTGCTTCAAGTCCTGTGTCCAAAATATATCCTCTGTTCAACAATAGGTCTTGCCCTCGGGTGCTAGGAGGCAGTCGATGGTTGTGGCGATAGCCTGTACTATTTTGGGAATCTCTTACACTACCCTGACCAACAACTTGAAGGGAGGTTTCTCCTGTTTGGCACTGTTGCTTATTATATAGGCTTGAGCTGTACACATGCACTCATGTACAGATATTGTATGTGTATTTTTCAGTAGGCTTTTGAACACATTTTCTTCTAATTTTCCCATGCCCTAAGCATTATTTATTCCCCCCTCTCTCCCACTGTATAACCTCCCTCCCCAGTTAAATACCCCATTTTTCTCCTTTTGCCCCTTGATAATGCCTGTCTCCTAATAGCCCTTCTCCCCGGCTCCTTCCCCTCCTCTCCTCTTGTTCCTTTCCATTTTGCTGGTTCCTGCAGTTACATCAGGATTTATACTCAAATCTAAGGATTTGGAGCTGGGATCTACAAATGAGAGAGAACACATATTGCTTGTTTTTCTCAGTCTATGTTACTTTGCTTAGAATGACAGTTTCTGTTCCATCCATTCACCTACAAATGTCAAGAATTTTTATTTTTATTTTTTGCCACTGAGTAGAATGGTATTGTGTATTGGACCACACTTTCATTATTTATTCAACAGTTCAGGGACATCTAGGTTGGTTCCATTTCCTATCTATTGCGAAAGGAGCAGCAACAGCCATGTGTGATAGTGCATGCCTTTAATCCCAGCACTTGGGAAGAAGAGGCAGGCAGATCTCTATGAGATTGAGGTCAGCCTGGCCTACATAGTGAATTCAAGACCGGCTGGGGTTATGGGAGACCCTGTCTGGAAGGAAGGAAGGGAGGGAGGGAGGGAGGGAGGGAAACATGGCTCACAATTATCTGCAGTAGGGTGATTCCTTTAGGTATATGCCAGGGAGTGGTATAACTGGATCATGGATCATTTGGTAAATTTATTTTTAGTTTCTTAAGAGTTCTAAACACTGATTTCTAGTACTTACACCAGTTTGCAATCCCACAAGCAGTGAATGAGGTTTCCCATTTTCCTGCATCCTTACCAGCATTTTGTGTTTGATCTCTTGATCTTAACCATTCTGACTGGGGTGTTACCCCAGTCTTACAGTAGTTTTGATTTGCTTTATCTAATTACTGTGTATGTTGAGCACTTTTTAGGTATTTCTTAGCCATTATTTTTTGTTGCTGTTGTTTTGTTTTTGGTTTTTGTTTGTTTGTTTGTTTTTGGTCTTTTTGAGACAGGGTCTCCCTGTAGCCCCAGCTGTCCTGGAACTCACTATGTAGACCAGGCTGGCCTTGAACTCACAGAGATACGCCTACCTCTGCCGCCCAAGTGCTGGGATTAAAGGCATGCACCACCACGCCCGGCTGTTTCTTAGCTGTTTTTATTTCTTCTTTTGCGCTCTGTTCAGATCTGTAGCCCATTTTTTAATTGGGTTATTTGTTTTCTTGAACGTTTTTGAGATCTCTGTATTCTGGATATTAATCTTGTGTCAGATGTGCAGCTGGTGAAGATTCTCTCCCACTTGGTGTGCTTTCTCATTACTTGATTGATTGTTTCCTTTGTTGTATGGAAGCCTTTTAGTTAAATAAAGTCCCATTTGTCAGTTGTTAACCATTATTCCTGAGAAACTGATGTCTGATTTAGAAAGACCTTCCCTGCACCTATATATGTATGTTTTCTTCTAATAGTTTCAGCATTTCAGACTTCACATTGAGGTCTTTGATCCATTGGGAGTTCACTTTTGTGCAGGGTGATAGATAGTTTCATTCTTCTGTGCATGGAGATCCAGTTTTATTAGCACCATTTGTTGAAGATGCTGTTTTTCCTCCATTGTGTGTTCTTGGCACCTCTTTCAAATATCAGGTGGCTGAAATTACATCTACTCATGTTTGAGTTTTCTGTTTGTTCCATTGATCTACATGTCTCCTTTGTGCTAATACCATGCCAGGTTATGACTATAGCTCTGTAATATAATTTGAGATCTGGTGTGGTAATCCCCCTAGCATTGCTCTTTGTGCTCAGGATCCCATTGGCTATCTGAGGTCTTTTGTGGTTTCATATGAATTTTAGGATCTTTTTCTATTTCTGTGATGAATGTCACAAGGATTTTAATTGACATTGCATTGACTCTATAAATTGCCTTTGGTAGGGTCATTTTTACAAAATTAATACTAATCCATGAGTATGGTGGGGGGGGTCTTTCCATCTCCTTATGTCTTCCTCAGTCTCTTTCCTCAAAGATTTAAAATTTTCATTGTAGAGCCTTTAATGTCTTTAGTTAGGTTTATTCCTAGATATTTTATTTTCGTTTTGAGGCTATTGAGAGTAGGAGGGTTTCCACAAACACTTTCTCCAATAGCTTATTATTGGTATATGTAAAGACCACTGATTTTTGTAAATTGATTTTGTAACCTGCCACTTTGCTGAAAGTGATCATTTTTTAGCAGTTTTCAGGAAGAACTTTTGGTATCTCTTGTATATAATATCATCTCATCTGCAAATAGGGATAATTTGATCTCTTCCTTTTCAATTGGTACTCCTTTAATTTCCTTCTCTTGTCTTATTGCTCTGGCAAGAGTTTCAAGAATGATATTGAAAAAAAGTGGAGAGGTGGACAGCCTTGCCTGCTGGTTCCTGATTTCAATGGGAATGCTTCCAGATTTTCTCCATTAAGAATAATGTTGGTTGTAGATTTGTTGTATATGGCTTTAATTATGTGGAGGCATGTTCCCTCCAGTACAATTCCCTCTTGTCCATAATACATGTTAGATTTTGTCAAAGTCTTTTTGGAGCACTTCTGTAGGACTGGTGGTCTTTAGTGGCAACATATTCTCTTTGTTTTCATATTATTTATGTTTTTGCATTGTGGCATGAGGCTATGAATTTCTTTTGTTAGTTGCATGTCTGTGCTGGATAGCTTTAGTGTCAACTTGACTCATCTGGGTTGAGGGAGCCTCAGTTGGGGAATTTCCTTCAGTTTCCTTCATTGGACTTCAACTCCTTCAATTTCCTTCATTGGTCTGGCCTGTGGCCATGTCTGTGGGGCATCTTTTTGATTGTTGAGTGATGTGGGAGGGCCCAGCCCACTGTGGGTGGTGCCACCCCTGGGCAGGTGGGCCTGTGTTGCATAAGAAAGCAGGCTGAGCAGGGGCCAGGAGAGCAAGTCAATAAGCAGTGTTCCTCCATGGCCTGTGTTCCAGCTCCTGCCTCCAGGTTCCTGCCTTGAGTTCCTACCTTGGGTTCCCTGATGCACTGTAACCTGGGGATGTAAGACAAACCCTTTCCTCCCCAAGTTGGTAGTGGTCAGTGTGTTTTGTCACAGCAGTGGAGAAACAAACTAGGACAATGTCTCATATAAAATTCTAGCCTGCCTTTGTTTAATTGAAGTTTGATTATCTCTATATTGTTGATGTAGCTTGGTTGCTTTCTGATCAGGTATGAATAGTTGCTTGGTCTTTGCTTCAAGTTCTCACTTTTGTTTATTGGTCAGACAAGATGGCTATTCAGGGGCTCCCAGCAGGGTGAAGGGGTCTAGGGTAAGTTTGAGACTATTGGAAGCCAAGTTCTGTCAGGGTATTCAGGAGCTCTGAGGAGAAATGGGCAGGAGGGTCCTTGGCCCAAGGGGGGAGGTGAGGAGGAAGGTTCTAAATGACTAAGCAGAGTAGAGGTGACCTCTGGAGCAGCAAGAATGGAGCTGGCCTTGAACAGGGGGATGGGAGGTTAGTTTGGAGGTCTCAGGTGAGTTGAGCAGGAGGGGCCCTAGGCCCAAGGCAGGGATGACTATAGTTTTTGATCCATTAGGTGTTTGCATCACAAAACACTTACTGGGGTTTATATGGTACATTTCAGTTAGAGGCTTCTAGTAGATTTAAAAAAAATAGAAGTATGAAAAAGTGAAGAGCCATAGGAAGTTATGGCCTCACAGTGATGGAGACAGATAAGATATTTGGAGTGCAGAAAAGAGGTTTGGGAGTTAGCTGAAAAGAATAGTTTATCCTTGAATATCAGTTTTTAAAACTGGAACTGATAAAAGGAATCTCTTTAATTTAAGTATGTACAACTCTATCCTATGAAGTCTTGTTGCCTATCTAGCCCTCCTTTACTACAGATTAAGCCATGTCAGACAGCTTTACTCGATCTTTTGTGATCATGATTCCTTTCTTCCATGTAGATACTGCGCACTAGACTCTGACCACCTTCTCAACAATTGCTGCTTTGTTTTCTGTGTAGCCTTTCCTTCCAAGTCTCAGAATAACCCTAGTATATGGATGTTGTTGGACTCTCTTTATATTTGAAAAGGCCTAGACAGTTTCTTATCCCCAGGCCTCATTTTGACTGTTACCAACTGCAAGTTAAATGTCTTGTTGAGTAGTAGTTTGTGTCTTAATGAGATGTTCATAGAACACTATAAGATTTAATCTCTTTTCTATAAAGTTCCATTCATGGGGAAAGAACAAAATAATTCTAGACAAAAAATTGTTAAAATTCTGTGTCTTTATATTCATCACCACTTCTTGTAGAAACTGAAGAAAAATCTTAATGGCAAGTATGTATCTTGATGTATTTACAGATGGGAAAACCTAGAGGAGAAATGCAGAAAATATTTGCAAAACTAAGAAAATCTACATTTTGACATTAAAATAAATATGTTCAGCTGCCACTGAGGTCTGACCTCTGACCTCTAGAACTCAATGACCCTCGGAACACTGAACTTTCTTTATAGTTGATTAGAAATGTTTGTGCATCAGTACAATTTTATGCACAAGAACATTTAACTATTAATCAAAAGTACCATTGGAGGTACCATGCTATAACTTAAAAAAAAAGGCAAAGTAGAATTTATATCCATTGCTGATCTGAACACTTAGATACAGGATATCTTCGGCTCATGGGGATGACGTCAACTCTTGGATCCTAGATGTATTGGACATGAGGATGACGTCAACTCTTGGATCCTAGATGTATTAGACATGAGGATGACATAAACTCTTGGATCCTAGATGTATTAGACACGAGTATGACGTCAACTCTTGGATCCTAGATGTATTGGACATGAGGATGACGTCAACTCTTGGATCCTAGATGTATTAGACATGAGGATGACATAAACTCTTGGATCCTAGATGTATTAGACACGAGTATGACGTCAACTCTTGGATCCTAGATGTATTGGACATGAGGATGACGTCAACTCTTGGATCCTAGATGTATTAGACATGAGGATGACATAAACTCTTGGATCCTAGATGTATTAGACACGAGTATGACGTCAACTCTTGGATCCTAGATGTATTGGACATGAGGATGACGTCAACTCTTGGATCCTAGATGTATTAGACATGAGGATGACATAAACTCTTGGATCCTAGATGTATTAGACACGAGTATGACGTCAACTCTTGGATCCTAGATGTATTAAACAGCCGTCGTCTTACCCCTGCCTGGTTAGAATATTGGCAGTGCAGCCACTGAAAACTGAGCCAGTGGAACTGAGGGAGCTGAGAGAATTATTGATTCCCTTTGCTGAGGACAGAGCAGTGGCATAGAAAACACATTCCAATTGTAAAACAAGTGGGCCGGGCCCTAAAGATGGAGGACATTTATAGTATTTATGATGTAGGGACTTTAAAAGACACCCAGAATTTGGACATTAAGTGTATAGAGTCGAATATGCAATGCAGAGCCTTAAACATTCGGGTAAAACCTTCCAGCCAGAAAGAATCAGTGAGAAGACCCAGGTGTCTGCTTTGTGGTTTTGAAAGCTGCTGTGTTGGGTCATGGTATAGTCATCTGAACCACTGACTGCCAGCTGCTCTCTGGTATTACAGCTCTTTGTGGAATCACTTCATTCAGAGTCTCTCCAGCAAATCCATAACTCTTAAACTATCTGAATCTTTTGCCCTATATTTTTCTTCCTTTCATTTGTCTCTATCTTATCAGAAAATTAATTCTCTTACAGATTTTTTTCTTTGCCTATTTTTAATTGATAATTTCCTTTCCATTTCCCTAAGACTCATTAATACCTTCATGTACTCTCTTGATTTTGACTGTTTCCTATCATCTCAAAATATATTTATACATGCAAAAGAATCTTAAGTGTGACATTAATGTATTATATTACTAAACATTTAAAAGCATCACACCATAATGAAACCCAGTGAACCATTAACCCAAGAAGACATGAACTGATGTGAATATCTTCTATCCCTCTGCCTCTCTGCTGAAGGAGACATAGAGCTGTCTCTATGTAAAACATTTTACAGTTTTATACTTTCCTAATAATAGTTGTATTATATGCATATGTAGGCAGTGTTTTCTCTCCTTCTCTGTCTTTTATACATACATTCTCACAAAACTCTTGCGTTTGTGCTAGTATGTACAAGGACTTTCTTCTTTCAGCCTTTTTTTCCTAAGATCCATTTACGTTGTTGGATGTAGTTTCATTGTTTACTGTTACTGTGCAATGTTGCCTTATGGAAGTGGCACACAATTTGTTTATTTCTTCATGAGCATTTGGGCTGTTCCAGACAGATTTTTTTGTTATTATAACAGGGTTTCTATGAATATTTGTGAATATCTCAAGATGCATATGTATAAGAGTTTCTCTACACTGGAGTGTTTACTTAGGTGTTGAATGATCCTGCTTGTGTTTAGTAGGTGCAGGTCTTAGTTGCTTACTATTAATTAGCCTATGCGAATTAGAGTGAGGCATTCATTTCAGCCTGTTAGCTCAGCTCATATGTTTTATTCTTAGTATGAATATAAGCATTTTTTGAAGAGAGGCTCAGTTTTTACACTTGCTTATATTGAAATTGTATAAGCTACACATTTCTTGGTTTATGTTCTGACTTTTAATATCATATTGA
Organism: Nannospalax galili; assembly: GCF_000622305.1. Taxonomy (NCBI): domain Eukaryota; kingdom Metazoa; phylum Chordata; class Mammalia; order Rodentia; family Spalacidae; genus Nannospalax; species Nannospalax galili. The sequence continues at coordinate 947,500 of NW_008329031.1, forward strand.
CTTGAAAAGCTGACAATGTGAGTTCCTTACATGGTAGATCGCCTATTCATTTCACTTTTGACCTTGGATGACTTTCATCTCAAAAATGACTAATCAATTGCAATTTGGTTGTGTATGCTGTGAATATTTTGAGAGACATGGGTACTATAAAGATTCACCCTGTTTATTCTGTATATATTGCCATTGGAAAGATAAATCTCTGGATAATTTCCTGTGTTTTTAATACGTTGGCATATGCTTTAATTTTTGTCTATGTGGGAGGATGTAATGTGTTCCTGCATCACCTTAAGGAAAGAGTGTTGAAGATAATATTTTAACTGGTCCAAAACATGATTAACAGATATTTTATCTGAACTTTATAAAAAATAAATATATTAGAATTTGTAGAACTAACAGGTAGTCTGTTGTTATAACTCTGTGCTTATTAATAAGTAGGGTTTTAGATATTCGAACTGTGTTATTTATTCTCTATTCATAAAAAATGATCATAATATTATTAAAGAATGCAATTGTCATGATGTTTTTCTAGAACAGAAAACATGACCATCTTGACTGGTAACATTTTCTTACAATAGTGTTTTAAGAAAGTCCTTGTGCTTTTTCCTTTTATATTTCTCTTTGCATTCTTTTTTTCTCTCATGTTTGACAAATTTAAAACAGGAATAAGTGATAGCAAGTGTTATTACTGTTAAAACAACACATCTTCTGACTACCAAATAGGGCTAGTTTGTAGTAAGGCAGTGCTGATAAATTAGGTGCTGTGTAGAGTTCAGCTAAAGCAAATGAAAATAATTTATCAGAAAAACAAAGAAAATCAAACACTGAATCGCCACAGTTTTTGAGACAAGAAAATCAATCAAAAGCTCTAGGAGCAAGTTGAACTCCACAGAGTGACTGTGGACATCTTGCGGTGAAGGAGTGTGTTCATTCTGAAAGATTCATAGCCCCTATTTTGTCACAAGTATTACTAATAGAGCAGCTTAATGACATATGACATATAGTTAAATATATGCTACAAAGGGAAGGTAAATTACATCTTTCAAAAACAGGAGGGAAAGGCCTGGGTGGTGGCGCACACCTTTAATCCCAGCACTCTGCAGGCAGAGGGAGGCGGATCTCTGCGGTGCAGACTAGTTCCATGTCAGCTGGGACTACATGATGAGACCTCTTCTCAAACAAAACAAAACAAGACTGGAAGATAGCATGCTGCAAGTGTTAACATTTAAAAAAATGCCTTGGTGAAACATGCACCTAGTTTTTGGGTTTATTTTCTTTATATTAGATAAGCCATGAGATAACAAAATTGTAATTCTGATTTAATCATTGTTAAGGAACAGTCACTTGTAGTGTTGTGATTTTACAGCCCCCACACTGTCTGTGATCCAGTGCTGAGCCTGTGGTAATATTCTGGATCATCCTTAGCAAATGTTCAAGATCAGTGTTTCTAAAAAGGACCCATTAGACATCATTTTAGAAAAGAAAATGTGATTGATTTTGATAAGAGGACGAGGGAGTTGGAGCAGAAGAATGCATGCAGGGAGGAATTAACTGGCCTAGCTCCCCTTTAATTAACTGACCTGCTGGTTTCTTTGGAGCCTTGTATGTAGAGGGAATATTGAAATGGTGACAGAGTTGATGTAGAGCATTGAAATTTAGATCTGTACTCAATTCCTTTAACATCGGGTAATCACTTGAGATTGCTTTATGACTTATACTGTATTGTGTTATTTGATGTCTTTTCTGCCATTTTGTTTTTAAAGAAACTGTCTTTGTCAGCAAATTAAAATTATAAAACTTAAATCAGTTGAACTAAAAAAATTATGGATTCTAAAATGAACAAAGAGAAATTAAGAGGTTATTAATGAGGGGCAACGAGGGCTTTATGATAAAGAGGCATTTTTCTAACAGCCATCACAATATGTAATTTTGTAATGCTTTTCCTTAACTTTCCATTCTTTAGTCTTTTTTAAAAAAATATTTTATATTTTTATTTTATGTGTATGAGTGTATTGCCTGCATGTATGTGAGTGCACCCATATCATGCAGTGCCACAGAGGTCAGAAGAGGGCTTCGGATTTCCCTGGAATTGGAGTTAAGGAAAGTTTGTAGCCGCCATGTGGGTGCTGGGAATCAAACCCGGGTCCTCTGCAAGAGCAGTCAGTGCTCTTACCGCTGAGCCATCTTTCCAGCCTCTCTTTAGTCTTTTTAACTAAATAAAATTGAATTGGTGAAATAAAATTATAGAAATGCTAGGATTAAAGCCTGTTTATGTTATCTTTGGCCTTATTTTCACAAATCAGTGAGTCTGGCTTTGTACTCATGTGGGTTCTCCGTGAGGACTTGGTACTCATGTGGGTCCTCCCTGAGGACTTGGTACTCATGTGTTCTCCGTGAGGACTTGGTACTCATGTGGGTTCTCTGTGAGGACGTGGTACTCATATGGGTTCTCTGTGAGGACTTGGTACTCATGTGGGTCCTCCCTGAGGACTTGGTACTCATGTGTTCTCCGTGAGGACTTGGTACTCATGTGGGTTCTCTGTGAGGACGTGGTACTCATATGGGTTCTCTGTGAGGACTTGGTACTCATGTGGGTCCTCCCTGAGGACTTGGTACTCATGTGTTCTCCGTGAGGACTTGGTACTCATGTGGGTTCTCTGTGAGGACGTGGTACTCATATGGGTTCTCTGTGAGGACTTGGTACTCATGTGGGTCCTCCCTGAGGACTTGGTACTCATGTGTTCTCCGTGAGGACTTGGTACTCATGTGGGTTCTCTGTGAGGACGTGGTACTCATATGGGTTCTCTGTGAGGACTTGGTACTCATGTGGGTCCTCCCTGAGGACTTGGTACTCATGTGTTCTCCGTGAGGACTTGGTACTCATGTGGGTTCTCTGTGAGGACGTGGTACTCATATGGGTTCTCTGTGAGGACTTGGTACTCATGTGGGTCCTCCCTGAGGACTTGGTACTCATGTGTTCTCCGTGAGGACTTGGTACTCATGTGGGTTCTCTGTGAGGACGTGGTACTCATATGGGTTCTCTGTGAGGACTTGGTACTCATGTGGGTCCTCCCTGAGGACTTGGTACTCATGTGTTCTCCGTGAGGACTTGGTACTCATGTGGGTTCTCTGTGAGGACGTGGTACTCATATGGGTTCTCTGTGAGGACTTGGTACTCATGTGGGTCCTCCCTGAGGACTTGGTACTCATGTGTTCTCCGTGAGGACTTGGTACTCATGTGGGTTCTCTGTGAGGACGTGGTACTCATATGGGTTCTCTGTGAGGACTTGGTACTCATGTGGGTCCTCCCTGAGGACTTGGTACTCATGTGTTCTCCGTGAGGACTTGGTACTCATGTGGGTTCTCTGTGAGGACGTGGTACTCATATGGGTTCTCTGTGAGGACTTGGTACTCATGTGGGTCCTCCCTGAGGACTTGGTACTCATGTGTTCTCCGTGAGGACTTGGTACTCATGTGGGTTCTCTGTGAGGACGTGGTACTCATATGGGTTCTCTGTGAGGACTTGGTACTCATGTGGGTCCTCCCTGAGGACTTGGTACTCATGTGTTCTCCGTGAGGACTTGGTACTCATGTGGGTTCTCTGTGAGGACTTCGTACTCATGTGTGTTCTCTGTGAGGACTTCGTACTCATGTGTGTTCTCTGTGAGGACTTCGTACTCATGTGTGTTCTCTCTGAGGACTTGGTACTCATGTGTTCTCCGTGAGGACTTGGTACTCATGTGGGTCCTCCCTGAGGACTTGGTACTCATACGGGTTCTCTGTGAGGACTTGGTACTCATGTGGGTTCTCTGTGAGGACTTGGTACTCATGTGGGTTCTCTGTGAGGACTTGATACTCATGTGGGTTCTCTGTGAGGACGTGGTACTCATATGGGTTCTCTGTGAGGACTTGATACTCATGTGGGTTCTCTGTGAGGACGTGGTACTCATATGGGTTCTCTGTGAGGACTTGATACTCATGTGGGTTCTCTGTGAGGACGTGGTACTCATATGGGTTCTCTGTGAGGACTTGATACTCATGTGGGTTCTCTGTGAGGACGTGGTACTCATATGGGTTCTCTGTGAGGACTTGATACTCATGTGGGTTCTCTGTGAGGACGTGGTACTCATATGGGTTCTCTGTGAGGACTTGATACTCATGTGGGTTCTCTGTGAGGACGTGGTACTCATATGGGTTCTCTGTGAGGACTTGATACTCATGTGGGTTCTCTGTGAGGACGTGGTACTCATATGGGTTCTCTGTGAGGACTTGATACTCATGTGGGTTCTCTGTGAGGACGTGGTACTCATATGGGTTCTCTGTGAGGACTTGATACTCATGTGGGTTCTCTGTGAGGACGTGGTACTCATATGGGTTCTCTGTGAGGACTTGATACTCATGTGGGTTCTCTGTGAGGACGTGGTACTCATATGGGTTCTCTGTGAGGACTTGATACTCATGTGGGTTCTCTGTGAGGACGTGGTACTCATATGGGTTCTCTGTGAGGACTTGATACTCATGTGGGTTCTCTGTGAGGACGTGGTACTCATATGGGTTCTCTGTGAGGACTTGATACTCATGTGGGTTCTCTGTGAGGACGTGGTACTCATATGGGTTCTCTGTGAGGACTTGATACTCATGTGGGTTCTCTGTGAGGACGTGGTACTCATATGGGTTCTCTGTGAGGACTTGATACTCATGTGGGTTCTCTGTGAGGACGTGGTACTCATATGGGTTCTCTGTGAGGACTTGATACTCATGTGGGTTCTCTGTGAGGACGTGGTACTCATATGGGTTCTCTGTGAGGACTTGATACTCATGTGGGTTCTCTGTGAGGACGTGGTACTCATATGGGTTCTCTGTGAGGACTTGATACTCATGTGGGTTCTCTGTGAGGACGTGGTACTCATATGGGTTCTCTGTGAGGACTTGATACTCATGTGGGTTCTCTGTGAGGACGTGGTACTCATATGGGTTCTCTGTGAGGACTTGATACTCATGTGGGTTCTCTGTGAGGACGTGGTACTCATATGGGTTCTCTGTGAGGACTTGATACTCATGTGGGTTCTCTGTGAGGACGTGGTACTCATATGGGTTCTCTGTGAGGACTTGATACTCATGTGGGTTCTCTGTGAGGACGTGGTACTCATATGGGTTCTCTGTGAGGACTTGATACTCATGTGGGTTCTCTGTGAGGACGTGGTACTCATATGGGTTCTCTGTGAGGACTTGATACTCATGTGGGTTCTCTGTGAGGACGTGGTACTCATATGGGTTCTCTGTGAGGACTTGATACTCATGTGGGTTCTCTGTGAGGACGTGGTACTCATATGGGTTCTCTGTGAGGACTTGATACTCATGTGGGTTCTCTGTGAGGACGTGGTACTCATATGGGTTCTCTGTGAGGACTTGATACTCATGTGGGTTCTCTGTGAGGACGTGGTACTCATATGGGTTCTCTGTGAGGACTTGATACTCATGTGGGTTCTCTGTGAGGACTTGGTACTCATGTGGGTTCTCTGTGAGGACTTGGTACTCATTTTCCCTCATTGCTGTGCATTCTCTTCCTTCAGGTGATTTCCCAGCTGAGGATCTTGAGCAGATCAGTAACAGCTGGTTGCAAGTTTGATCGAGAAATCTGGTCAAATGAGCTTTCTCCTGTCCTCAATCTCTGGAAAAAATTAAACCAGGTTAGTACCAGACTGTCCTGAATTTCTGTGAGCTATTCTGTCACCTCCAGAAGCTGTGTACCCACCTCTTCCTGAGTCATACAGGTAACCACATTGTGTACATGCCTGCTGGGAAGCCAAGCTCCTGATATCTTTGCTTCATGACAATTCACAGTAAAGTTGGTTTTCTTTACTCTTTTGTAACCAAATTTATACAAATTTTTAGTTTTCTCCTTTCACAATTCAGTTTCTGTCTCATTTGGTAAGGTTTGTTTCTTCAAGACATAGTTTCTTGTCAGCAGAATCCAGATCTGAACCCAGATTCCAACTTTAAAAAATGATATTGGCTGATCTGGACTTCCTGATGATTTTAAAGATTCATTCAGTTAAAAATGTATAAGTATATACAGCTACATATAATATGACTGTATCACATAGCTATATTTAGAGAAGAATATATTGCTTTTAATCTTCATTTAGAGAATTAGATTGAAATTGAATTATTTGAATACTTAGCTGTTGACCTCTTATTTAATACCAACCAGTGATTAAAGTACCTTTCATTGTTGCAAAGATCTCACTTTACATTTTCAAGACATAATCTGCAGTTGACAGGTATCTGTTGGAAACATTTTGTCTCTGAAATATGTAAGCTTCTTGGAACCAATTTCCAGAGGTTATGAGAGATTAAAGGCCATTCCATAGTTTTGTCCTTCCTGTAATTTCCTGTTTGAACTCTGAATTTGCCAAGGCCTTGCTATTTAAATTACCTGATATAACATCTGACCTTGAAACCCAACTTCTGTCTCTGTTTCACAAGAAATGTAGCCATGATATTTTTCAAGAGTAGCTCACATTCCTGGAGAGTGATCTTTTTACCTCACTTACTCTGTGGACTGCACTCTTTGAAATTTTTTATAATCCATACAGTGACTCCCTTGTGTGAAGTTCTCTAGAATGTGTGATCTAGTTTTCTGTAACATTCCTACTTCTATCAGATCTGATTTTCTTGCTTCCCCTTATCCCTCTGCCACACTAAAACACATTACATTCTTGTAATTCTGAAATTGTTTTTATTTTGTTACATAAAGAGGAATGTGGGACCTCAGGTTTAAATATAGATTATTTGTGCATTTTAGATCTATCTTAGCTTGAATGGGTAGAGTGTCTTTCTTGGGAAGGGAAATTGAAGTGTGAACATTGAGAAGCAGCGAGGCAGATACAGCTGGAGGGAGGACAGCTCACAGCAAAGTGGAGAATGCATACCTTTCTGAGAAAAGCAAAGCCTTGGCATCAGAATAATGAAAGGAAACCATTCTGCTTGGAGCACAGATAGTAAGACAGTAGGTGAGGAAGAGGGGAGAATGTTGCAGTCTGAATATTTGTCTTCCTCACCTCCAAATTCTGTGTGTCAGAATCCCAAAGTGATAGTATTTGAAGGTAGAGGCTTTGAGAGGTGACTGGGTCATGAACGTGGAGTCTCTGTGGGTGGGATGAGTGGTCCTATGGTTGTCCCTGACAGACCCTTTAGTTTCATGTGAGGACACAGCATAAAAATGGGCAAAAACAACTATTTGAACTCAGAAGTGGATCTAACTAGACATCCAGTTGCCAGGCACTTTTGTTTGGATTCCACAGCCTCTGTAGCCGTGAGAAATAAACTTCCTTTTATTGATAAACCACTTCATTATGCATTTGGTTATATCAGACAGAATAGACTAAGGTGATAAGATAGCCCAAGTTTTATACCATGTACAGTAAGAAACCATGAAGGAGATTCAAGCAGTTGGATAGTCATGATTCAGTTGAAGATTTCAAGAGGTTGCCTCCTCTTGCTGTTACAGAAGCACTTTTGGAGTGATCGGATAGGAAGGCGGGAGGAAAGAGCAATGCAGTTTTTGCTGTGATCTTGCTGCAAGGTGGTAATAGTTCAGGGTGCCATGGCAGAGCAGGAGGACAGAAATGGGCACATTCAAGTTCCGTATTGAAGGAGGGAGCTAAATAGCATGAATCAGGATGTGGGGATTAAAATAAATAGACAATGACTGGGTGGAAGTGGTGCCATTCACTGAGTCGGGTCCAGCAGGGCAGAGGCATTAGCATAGGGACCCTTATCTCAAGGAGGAGCTGGGGTATAAGTTTGGACATTGTATAGGTTCACATACACTGTTGTGGAGCTTAAAGGGGATATTTAGGACTGATCAGCACCTAGGGAGCATCATGTCATCTGCTAAAGGAGAGAGATAACAGAGGACAAGAAATGATGTTAGTGAGCCCTTCAGGGATGCCAGCATTTAAAATGATCATAAGAAGTGGAATGGCCAGACTTTTAGAGAGAGGAAGCAAACACAAAACACCAGAACAAGAACACAGAAGGTTCTGGTAGCCTAGAAACCTTGAGGAGAACCCTGCCCATGAGAAGAGCTGTCAACTCTGTCAAATAGCTTCTGAGAAGTTAAACAAGATGAGGATAGAATTGGCCTTTGGACTTTCACAATACAAGGTGGTAACCTTGACATGAAAATCTAAAGGTAGAATGAGGGGCCTGGAGATTAAATTGAAAGGTACACTAAAAATAATGTAGAGAAGTAGAGATAGTCTGGAAGACAGTTTCTCTCTAAATGCACTAAAATGGTAAAATAGATCAAGATACTGTATTAGATATGTTGTTCTTAAAAACAGAAAGCACTAGATTAGTTTTAGTACAATAGGAATGAGCCAGTAGATGAAGATGCTGAAGAATCTGGCAATGTTCATTAGCCACTCAAGAAAACAGAAACATGATTGTTGGGTAAAACAAGTGTGATAGATACAGGAAGTTCTTGTTTCTTAATATAGCACAATATTTTCCCATAGATTAAGGATTATTTACTCTAACTCCTCCTAGTGTAAACCCTCTGCAGACTTGATTCTGCCATAGTCCTTCTTGCTGCTGGCTACATAGAATTCCATTGTTTCCATAGTTCCCAGGATCTTTGCTTTGAAGTTTTTAGATTATTAGCTCACCAGGAATGTATAAAGTGTTTGTTTCCCTCTTTATGTATAGCTGTAGCTATTGAATTTAGCTTGCATTTCAATCCAACTCACAATCAAGATTCAGCTTTCTGATCCTTGGTATTTTTTAACCAAGTAGAGTGCTGTTGAGTGTCAAAACATCTTTGTTCCTAATTTGATGTGGAGACGTCCACTCTTCTTATAATGTACAAGGCATTTCGTTTAAGCACTGCGTAGCTCCGTGTCTGTCCTGCATTATGGGCATGCAGCCCTAGGAACCATTCTAGGCCATTTTTCACAAAGCAGAGGTAAGCATGGAAGAATATTTTAAGTAGATTCCTCTACCTTTAACATTTCTTCTTTTCTCCTTTTAAAACAAAATTAGAACTATTAAGGAAAAAAAGTGTTTAGGGTATATTTGTGAATGACTTGGAGAGACCTACTGATGTGTAATTTCATCTGAGAGATAAAATGCATTCACTAGTTGAAAAGATTTCAGAATCTAGAAGTTCCGCAATTGCTGCTGGAGTTTGCATTAGTACTGCTGACTTCTGGTTACTAATTTTGCTCTGCTGAAGATACAAACTGGGGTCTCGTGCACGCTGGTGTAGCACAGTGCTGCAGTGCCACACCCTTTTCCTTGTTTAGATTATACCTAACTTAAAAGCTTGTCAAGAGAAGCTTGTGATCTAAATGAGTTGATAGGGACTTGTTCTTTCTGAAACTTAAATTTCTTTAAGGGCAGTCTTGACAGCATAAGACTTAATCTGTATTAACTTTTATCACCTGAAAAAAAAATGATAGAATTTTCCCAACTTACCTAATGTGAAACTTGAGAAACTCTGAAGCCATTAGAAGAAAACATGGGCAGTACCCTACAAAATGTAGGTACAGGAAAGGACTTTCTACATCGAATATCAGTTGCTCAGGAATTAAAGTCAACAACTGACAAGTGGGATCTTATTAAACTAAGTTGTTTTTCTCACCTCAATTCAGACTATTTTTTAGCATTTAAAAAAATTATTTTATGATTATGTATTGCCTGCATGTAAGTGTACTCGTGTCATGCAGTGCCCACAGAGGTCAGAAGAGGGTGACAGATCCCTTGGAACTGGAGCCATGGACGGTTGTTAGCCACCATGTGAGTGCTGGGTCCTCTGCAAGAACAGCCAGTGCTCCAAACCACTGAGCCATCTCTTCAGCCCCTTAATTCTACACTTTAATATCTATAATAAATGTATAGAAACACATATGTTAAGGCTGGAGAGACGGCTCAGTAGTTAAGAGTACACACTGTTCCTGCAGAGGACCTAAGTTTGGTTCCTAGCACTCACATCAGGCAGCTCTCGACAGTCTGTAACTCCAGCTCTAGGGGAGCTAACACTCTTTTCTGCCCTCCATGAGCACCTGCAATCATGTGCATATACCCCTACATAGACATATGCACATAATTAAAAATAAAATAAATCTTAGAAATACATATGTGTAAGTTCTATATAATATGTAAATTTTATGCAATATGTATGTCTCACAAAATGATACATATAAAATGTGTTATGTATTAATTTTGTTAATATTTAATAAGTCAAAGCATATTTTAGAAGAACAAAAGCAAAACATAATGTTTTGGATTTGTCTTTATATTCTTTCTCTCCTGGATGCTAAATGTCAGACATTTTCATCTTCATGGTCAGGGTTGGAATCTCTGGGTGCATTTTGCCCTGTGTTTGGTTTAATTGTCTTCGTGTGCTGTCGACTTTGGGGACCCTCAGTTCTCTAATATCTGTGTAATGAGCCACTGTTAAATAATTAATGGGATAGATTACTTTTTTTTCCAACTTCAAAAAAAAGAATTATTGAGAATTTTATACATGCATATAAAGTGTTTTGATCAAATCCATGCCCACTCCCTCCCTTCCAACTCCTCCCATATCTCACATTCACTT
>NW_008329031.1:958144-1000381 GCF_000622305.1 Nannospalax galili
AACATTCCCCCCCCCCCCTCTGAATAGGTAACTCTAAAATCTTTTAGGGATTAGATAAGAGCTCCCAAATGCTCTTGACATTTTTGGCCTTTGGAACAGAGATGTCGCTAAGAGGCCCAAGGACATTTTGACTTTTAGCCAAGAAACTGGCTACTTTTCTTTGGGGTCTTTTTACCCTAACTGCCTAGCCAGTTCCTACCTCCTATTCTTATCACACATCCTCTGAATAGGTTACCCAAATGCCAATAGGGAATCAGGACGCAGACCGCTCTGCAGGCTTCTTCCATGCAGGGACACAGGGTGAGGCAATTGGGGTACCTCTTCAGTGAGTCTAGCTAAAAGACTCCCAAATTGTATAACTCTTATCTATAGGGAGAAAAGAAAGTCCTTGACTGATGAATAGGAGATGTGAAGGAGAAGTAAAGGCAAGAGCAGTTAGCATTACAAGTTCTAGACAGGGAGCCAGAAAAAATTCAGAACAGGGCAAATTTCAGATGTACATATCAGAGTCCATTGGAATTTCTTGACAAGCGCTTCCAAAAGCATCCTTCTAGTGGGTTCTGCCTCATTTTTCTTTTGTCTGCCAAGGCTGGACTCAAGAGTGATGGACTCAGGATTTGTTTTCAGGCACTTTGATAGCTGTTGGAGTGGCTAGAATCAGTGTCAGTTCCCTCTCAAAGGCTTCTAGATAGGGGGAGAAAATGAATTTAGACATCATTTTAGAACAATAGTGGGTTTTCTCACTTAGCTACAGGTGGGCACTACAGTATTGCAAACCAAGATTTGAAGTCTTACATTTGAGCAGCACTTTTCTGCTTAGAAACAAAATCATCAGAGAGAAATAATTGTCTAAATAACATTTTATATGGACTTAAGCCTAATGTCTGGGAAGTATAATCCCTTGAACTCTTAAAGAAATATACTGATCACTTTAATCTTGGGATATACTTTCCTTTTGGGTGTTTAAGACCATACAGTTGGCCCAAATAAACCAATTTATTTTTACTCTTAAGGTCATTTGAAGATCTCTTTCTCAGGGGTCACATGGGCTTGGGAGGAGCTCCTGGCTCCTTTCTTTCACCAGTTTCATCTATATGAAGATAAGTCAAAGGTCCTACTTGACCGTGGCTGGCTTCACTTGGAAGCATGGAGGAAATGTTTCCTCTGAGTTGACCCACTTCTTTGTAGACGGGGCACTGGTTCAAGTCCATCTGGTGGGGTCTCCATGGCCTCCTTGAACAAGAGGACATGTGACTCACCACAGTTACAGGACATTTTGAGAGATGCTTCATAGTCTCCTGGAACTTAATTGACCTTGGAGGGCAAGGAACAAAAACTGTCCTTTAAGTCCTTCTGACCAGATTAGTATAGGCCTGAAAGTATGGCTGTTAAAAGCCAAGAAGGTTAGTTCCGCCAGTCTGGTACTTTTAGTTACCATGTGCTATGTAGATAAAGCTTGGGCAGAAACCAAACATTCTCAGATAAACCTTGACTAGATATATATTTTGTTCCTTAACCTAGTTGACCAAACTATGACCTCACAGATTTTAAGACTATGTGTATATTATTTTTTGTCTCATCCTTTATATATCATAACAAACCTACACAGACCTTCATCACTTGCTTAGGCTTTTGTTCAGCAATGGAAACAACCAAAGAAGCAAGGAGGAAACTCAGAGTAGGAGATAATCTTCACCAGCTACACATATGATGAAGGATTGATGGATCCAGACTATACAAGAATGTAAAAAACAAAGAATTGAAAAAACAAATGACCCAATTAAAATGTGGGCTGTGGATCTAAACAGAGAGTTCTCAAACAAGGGAATAAAAATGTCTTTAAAATGCCTTAAAAAGTGTTCAACATCTTTAGTAATCAGGGAAATGCAAATCAAAAATACTTTAAGATTTTATCTTACCCCAGATTGGCTAAGATCAAGAGAACAAATGACACCAAATGTTGGAGAGGATGTGGAGGAAGGGGATCGCTTATTTACTGCTGGTGGGAATGCAAACTCATACAACCACTATGGAAAGCAGTGTGGAGAACTCTTAAACTAAAAATAAATTTACCAAATGACCCAGTTATGCCTCTCCTCGGCATATACCTAAGGGACACATCCTATTGCAGAGATACTTCTACATCCATGTTTGTTGCTGCTCTTTTCACAATAGCTAAGAGATGGAAACAACCTAAGTGTCCCTCAGCTGATGAATGGGTAATGAAAATGTGGTGCATTTACACAATGGAGTTCTATAGAACTCAGTGGTAAAGAAACATGAAATCATAAAATTTTCAGGTAAACAGGTGGAACTAGAAACTGTTATACTAAGTAACACAGATTCAGAAAAAAAAGATGTATTTTCTCATTTGTGGATCATAGCACCAAACTTGTATATGTGGGTATATATCCTGATGGATCAGGATCACAGGATCCAGGAAAATGGAAAGGTATCATGGAGGTAACAAAAAGAAAGAGCCTGAGAGAGGGAGATAGTAGGGAACAGATGTTACCAAAGGGGAAATGGGAAGAATGGGGGTATTTAACTGGGAAGGGAGGAAGGAAGGATATGCCAGGGACCATAGGGATAAAGAAAAAGAAGGAGCTCAAGGGAGGGGAGATAATAGGAGATAGGTATTATGAGAAAAATGGGAGTACTTTAACTGGGGAAGGAGGAGAGAGGTTTAGGTAGGGAGAGAGAGATGAGAGATAAATAATGCTTAGATGGTATGAAAAGCCAGAGGGACATGTATTTGTTCAAAAGCCTACTGAAAAAAACACATACAATACCTTACATGACTGCATGTGTATAGCTGAAGGCTATATAAAAAGAAACACAGTGCCAGACAGGGGAAACCTCCCTTCAAGTTGTTGGCCAGGGTAGTCCAAGAGACTCCCAGAATAACACGGGCTATTGCTACAGCTCCTGATTACCTCCCAGATCTTAACAGTAAGACCCTGTTGCTGAAGACAGGACATCCTTCGGACACAGGACTTGAAGCAGTGAAGCTGGAATTTACCTGAAAGCCTCCTCCCTGAAGAGTAGTGTTTTTTAGAGGATACTATGAAAGCTACTAAGGGAAAAAAAAAAAAAATCAATCAGTGGTCCAACCCCAGATTTAAAGGCTAATAACCACAATAATGACTGGCACAGCATGCTATCTCCTATCTCTATTGGTCCAGTAGCAGTACTTTTATCTTGGGGGCAACCAACAGCTATCTAATTGAACTTAAAGACCATTCAGTGGGAAGGAACTCATGTGTGGCACTGTAAACCGAGCCAAGTATACATGACTGGAGACATCATAGAGCCTAGAGAAAAGCATATGTCTGTCATATTCCTAGACAAATTTCTTACTGTATGCTCAATATGGATCCTTATATTTGCAGACAAGTACCAGTCATCAGAGAGGCTTCTTTTTGCAACAGATAGAGACTATTACAGAGTTCACAACTGGTCGCGCACAGAGAATAAGTGTCTGTAAGATGCTGAGCCCTAAGTGACACATCTAAAATGAAATCTCTATACCCAAGGCTCATGGAACATAGTAGAACAGGGGGTACAGAGAATACTAATGTGTCTCTCAATTCTCACCAGCAAAGCTTTCTCATGCAACAGAGGGCGATGAACACAAAAGGCCACAACTGGCCAAACTGTAGAGAATAAGAGTCTGCAGAGTGTGTGTCCCTGGATAGGACTCCTGTTTTAAACTTCACCCACCCAGTGCTCAGGGGCCATTGTAAAAGACAGGGCAGAAAGATTTTAAGAGCCAGTGGTGGTGCATGACCACAAAAAAAAAAAAAAAAAAAAAAAAAAAAAAACACCCAGAATTCTCTAGGCATCTGGGAACTTGTGCAGATGAAATTACAGCAATTTTGACAACATGCACCAGACCCATGCAAACTAAATTAGCCAGAACCCCAGCATTGAACTGGGGAAATGGGCAGGAAGTCCCAACCTTAGCCTTGGAATTATTGGCAGCTGATCACTGCTGGGTGAGTGAAAATTGATCTTCTTTAAGGGAATGACACTAGATTGGCTGAACAGGCTCCACTGCGTGAACTCACTGATTCCATAGCCCTTAACATACATGACAGGATGCATTAAATCTGGTGGGTGGGCTATGGAGGATGCAGATAGGGGAGAGGGTCTAAGTATAACTAAGATGTATTATATGAAATGCAAAAAATTAATAAAGATATAGATTGAAAGAAAGCACCCAAAGCACACCCTATTTCAAGCACCAAATAACCTAAGAAAGCAACTCTAGTTTTTTCTAACACTTTAGCCCAGAAGATGTTAGTCATGAACTTCACACAACAAAGACATTGGACATATGCTTGGAGCAATATGCAGAATAGCTCATGATAATATTTTATTATTTGCTTCAAAGTAGTGCTAGTTATGATCATCATGATGAATCATAAAGATCCTACAATGATTCCAGTGCATGAAGGGACTGGAAGATATATATTAAATATGCATTGCTCACTGTTATTTAAGACTCAAAAGTTGTGTTATTAGGGTGATTTACTGTGGATTTCTGTTTTCTCTTTGGAGGAAGACAAATGGTCTTACGCAGAAGGAAAAGACCTGCTAGGATTATTGTGACAGGTGACATTATTTCATGATCATGAAGCTAAGTGCACAGCAGCTCATGGGAGATGATAGCATGCGCCCCATCAGGAATCTTCCACAAGCTGTGTCAGGCAATCTTGGGAATGCCATTTATTTTAAAAGTTCAAGTGAATGAGCATTCCAGATCCCTGCTAGAGAATATGGGCAGGAAACAGAGAAAACCAAATTATTAACTAACCTTTTACAGTGTTCATGCTATTAACAATATATGTAAAGATTCTAACCCATGGTATATACTTTTAAAATCAGATTTTTAATAGCTTCCCTAGATTAGAAGGGTCTTAAGGAATTTTGAGCAAAAGGATTAAGTAAATAAAAAGGTTCTACTAACAAAATAAATGTGATCAGAGGCATAATGAAGAAAACATTTTCATTTTGAAGACCTTTCTTTACATGTGTATGTTTTATGGCGTATGTGTCTGTGTGTTTATGTTCCCATGTGTGTGTAAATGCATGTGCACGTGTGTCCATGTGCACATAAAAGCCCAGGCTTGACTTCTGATTGTATCTTCGTTTGCTTTCCATGTTAATGCAGAGTCTCTCGCTGGACCAGAAGGTGGCCCATTTGGCTAGTCTGGATAGACAGCTTGCTCAAGAGAGTCCCTGTTTCTGTCTCCCATGGACTGGGATTACAGGCAGGGTGCATGCACACCGAGCTTTTACATGAGTTCTGCAGATCTGAACTTTGGCACTCACACTTGCATGTTCACTGAGCCACCTCCCCTGCCTTTGAAGGCTTTCTTTTTTAAATTACTTTTTAATTGTTATGAATTTCATACAATATATTTTAGTTGTATTTAGATTCCCCTGCCGCTATATGCTCCTACTTAACACCCCTACCCAATTTCATGTATTCCATTATATTATATCATCATATGTCATGTCATAGCGTATATCCACCATGTGTCCTTCGGTGTGTGTCCATCCACTGGAGCCTGGTTAACCTATTCAGAGTCATACCCTTAAAAAAGACTTGATCTCCCCTCTCCCCCACCCTCCAAGCAACCATTGGTTGCCAATACTTCCTTAGGTAGCATTGGAGTGCCTCGCTCACTTTCCCCTGTCTATACTAGGATTTTGTCTGACTTGACTTTATGTGGGACTTGTCCCTGCTGTCACCACTGTTGTGAGTTCATATGAGTAGCTTCCCAGCTGTCTGGGGAACTCTGTTTCCTTGTCATCCACCTCTGGCTCTTACAATCTTTCCATCCCCTCTTCCACAATGATCTCTGAACCTTGGGAGACCGAAGTTTTATATAGGTGTTCTATTCAGGGATAAGGAGTCTGCAGCCTTTTAGTCTCGGCACTTTGGCCAGGATTAAATAAAAGTGCTGAACCACAGATTAGAGGAGCAGTGCAGAATTTAAAGCAGGCAGTGGACTTCTCCATACAGTCCTGCACTGTACTACATTAAAAATCTGTGTTAATCACCCTCTGATGCATAAGGAAGCTTCTCTGCTGAGAGCTGAGAGATTCATAATCTATAAGAGTAAATCATTAGGAGTCAGTTTAATACTATAGCTATTAGCAGAATAATATTAGCAGGCTCTCCCCTGTGGCCTGTCACCTGTCTTGCTATAGGTTCCTTAGGCCTTTTATCAGTGACAGGTATGGGTTCCATCTTGTGAAGTAGACCTCAAATCCAATCAGAAAGTGATTGGTTACTCCTATAACATTTGTGCCACCTTTGCAACACTGGGCATGTCTTACCAGGCCAGTTGTTGTAGCTTGCAGGATTCACACCCCTCTCTTCCAGTAGTGTCCATAGCCCCTTTCAGCACTATGAAGGCTAGCCAGTAGAGATGAAGCTTTGAAGTCAGTACCAGCTTGATTTCTTCTTGTTTTTCCTACAACTCAATATATGTAGTGTTTTCAGCAATAGGGTCTTAAACCATGAAGTTCTGATGTGTAACCGAGAGCAAGGGCAATGGCCAGTATTGTTTAAGGGTCTGTGGGACCCCTGGTCAACTTCAAAAGAGGGCATCCATTCCTGGCCTTGGGCTTTTTCTTTGCCAGCCAGTGGTGTCTAGTAGGGAGAGTATTTCTCTGCTGTCGGTAACTCTGTTTAATCCCTCTAAAGGCTTTCTAAAAGGGGCAAAGGAAGTATTTGACTCATGACTTTTATTTATTGGAGGTTTCCTAATTGCTCATTGGAACATTTTTATAGCACCTGCCTTACAGTCTTCATTCAGTAATCTCAATGTCATCTAGGGTTTATATATGCTGATTTAACCATGAAATTTCAGTGCTTCTTGGGATAACTTTGTACTGTTGTCTGTACATTTAAGTGTTTATAAGATTCTGACTCTTAGAGTTATTTTTTTAAGTCATGTTAACCTATGTAGGTTTAAACTGACTTTCAGTTCTCTGTTGTGGGTTGTGGCTCTGCTATCAATTTAGTTTATAAAGCCCCCACATGCTTTTAGAACCTCCAGTATTGTTTTGCAGGACATGATTTCACTCCATATCTCCACAAAGCCATCTGACAGGCACATGGGTAGAGGTCTGAATTCTGCCCATTGTCAGTACAGGTAAGAGCAGTATCTCTGCCTTCAGGCTGATGTCCCAGTACCACCTAGGGTTTACATGGGATCCTTCCTCGTGCAGTCCAGGGATGACCTCTAATAAAATGATTGATCTCTCTTCCTCTTCAGTCTTTTAGGCTGGTTATTTAAAAATAACTATTGACTTCTGTACTGTAGTTAGATTAGTAATGGGACAGTAAAGAGATCCTTGAAATCATCTTATATCCAATCTGAAAACTGTAGCTCTCATTCCTGTTGGGCTTATCAAGTTACAGAGCCATGAGACCATAGTGCTTACAGTCAGGAAAGGGCAAAAACACATTTGCTGATCAAATTCACATTGGAATGTTGCTCAGAGGACATTGGAAAGCTAAACAGATTTAATACCACAATCCTTTGTTCTTTAGGAAATTTTATTACCTTTCACCTTCAAAAGGTTTCAACATGCATATAGTGTTCTTTAATTTTTATTTAAAATATTTATTATTTTTATTTTCTGTTTATGAGTGTATTGCCTGCATATATGTAAGTGCACCCTTGTCATGCAATGCCCACAGAGGTCAGAAGAGGACATTAGAGCCCCTGAAACTTGAGTACCAGATGGTTGTTACCTACTGTGTGGGTGCTGGGAACTGAACCTGGGTCTTCTGCAGAAGCAGCCAGTGCTCTTAACTGCTGAGCCGTCTCTCCAGCCCCATGTTCTATAATTTTTAAAACTCTATTTTTTTATTTGGTTTTCCACATTTAAACTTTAAGATTGGGTGAAAATAAAGAGAAAAGGAAATGCAGGATTGTGTATTTTAGGTTGTTTATGTACCTGTACTTTCTGTGAACCCTAAGCTTTTAATAGTTGGGTCTGTCTTTATAGAAAAATGAAAGCAAATGTCGCCACCTTTGTTGTTGTTTTTGTGAAGTAGTTTCTAACAGAACTCATAGGAGAAAAATAGGTAAAATTTTTAGGCATTGGAGTTGGGCCTGTTGCTTAGTTGAAAATGCTTGCCTAGCATGTGCTAGGCCCTGGGCTCTGTCTAGGTGCCTAATTTTTTTTTTTTTTTACAAGAACTGAATATGGTTGAACTTCTATTTGTGTAAAATCTAGTCATGGAGCCATGGGTAACTTTGTAATTGGGTGGTGTAACAATCAGGTGGATTTGGAGGAAATAATACAGTTCTGGGTTTCATCTTTTGGGACATTTCCTCATTTTTATTAAACATAGGAATCGTTTTTCCTTACTAAGGCAGAATCAAATCAACATCTTAGACAGTCAGAATACAAATGCCCAGTTCTAGCAGATGTAAGAGAGCATGTGTGTGAGATCCAGCATGCATAAGCAAACCAAGAGCCACACTTAAACTCAGGTGTCAGAGTCTAGTGTGTCAATGTATTTTAAAATGAAACACTAGAAAACAAATGAAATGAGGGTAAGGACTCAGATCAAGGCCTCTTTATACACGAATCTCTAATGGAGGAAGGTGAACAAGTCTACAGGCAGAAAAGCATTTCCTCCCTTCTTTATTTAACATGTTTTCATGTACTTTTCCCTTGAATATAGATTATCATTATATATTATAAAGCCATACTAGCAAGGCAATAAGAGGTTTTATTAAGATGACAGAAATCAGCCCTTTTGCCGTTGATTTTTAATGTGGTACAGTGTAGGGTTGCATGGAGAACGAAAGTCCACTGTCAGCTCTAAGTTCTGCACTGCCTGTCTCTGTGGTTCAGCACACTTTATCTAATCTCCCTCTCCTTAGTTGCCTGCTTGGTGAAATGGGAAAAAGCTTATACTGTTACTAGATTAGTTAATTCTTGTGAAGCCTTGAGAACTGTGCCTACACCTTGTTAAGTATTTTCTAAATATTAGCTATTACGAATCCAGATTTCAATGACAGTATTAGGATGAAATTATTCTAAGCTGCCCATGTTCTAGAAATTTGACTATTTTTGGTAATTAAACAACATAGAAAAGTAGCAAGTTTTTTAGTATTTTAAATATGTAATTAAAGAAGTTTATCTTAACTAGGTGAAAGAGCATAGATCTATAGACAAATTAATCTCAATGAGTTTAATGGGTCATTTCAAAATGCAAACCACATTGCATATCAAGGGAGTTCCTAATTGCTATGGATAAAATTATTTTAACTGAATAAGTTTTCTAGGAAGAATAATGATCATTTCAATGAATGGTTAATATGTGAGTTCTGGTGACACCTAGTCTTGGTGTTTCTATATTGTATTTCAAACGCACAGTATTTCATTACAGTCTCTGTCTGAGTGTGGGTGCCGACATGCTGCTTTCTGTAACCTGTCATTGGCATGGCTGCTGTGCTTGGACCACGTGTTAGTCTCATCATTTTCTACTAACTCAACAGATTCTGAAAGGAAATCAAGTAACATGAAAAACTGTCCAATTAGGTAGCTGAACTGGGGAAATGGACAGCTAACCCCAATCTTAGCTGAAGAAATATTGGCAACTGATTATGCTGGGTGAGGAAAAGCTGATCTTCGTAAAGTGAGAGACTAGATAGGCTCTCTGGACCTCAGTAGATAAACTTGCACTGAGGGATGTCTGGGGACACTAACTTGACACAATAGGCCTTAACACAAAGGGCAGAATGTATGAATTCCAGTGGGGTTGGGCTATGGGAGGGTGCCAGTAGGAATGGGAGTATAAAGATGATTAAGGTGTTCTGTATGAAATACACAAAAATTCAGTAAAAAAACAAAACTTTAGAAACAAATACATGAAAATTAAACAATTTGCTTTTGAATAAGCAGTGGATGAAGGAAGAAATCAAGAAGTGTTAAAACGTGTTGAAACAAATGAGATGAAAGTGGAGACCCAACATAGCAAAGCCCGAAGGGTCCTACAAAAGCCACATCAGAGGGAGGCTCACGTAGATATCTGCATAGACTGCCAAGCTTAGACTGCAGCTGCATCTCAAGAACCAAATTCAGAGTTAGAAGGACGTGTTAACAAGCAGAAATAAATGGAAAGATATATAAAACTATAGAAAACGATTGAGCTGAGATTCTTGTCAGGAAAATGTTGGGTGTTGTTTTAATCTCTTCAGTCACTGTATTTATTACTTGGACAATTCAATCCTTTTATTCAAGGTAATGTATTAGTGAGCAAAGCCTTTTGCGACCACTGTTTAACTCTTTCTGTTTTTGTTGCAATCCTTCTTTGGGGTTAAGTAACTTATTCTAGGAATGTTGTCATTCCTCACTATTTTATGTTTATGGGTTCAGTTGTTTTGTAGTTATCATAAACTGATAAAAAGCATCATTAGGTCATATAAAGTTATTTAGAAATGCAAGTACATAACTTAGTCATGAAGATAAGCATGCCAATGAAACAGGGGAGCAGGAGAAACTGTACCGTGAGGCTGCACTGGGCACGTCCCGCCCCACATTTCAATCGCATTTGACATCTATTTCCCATCTCTTACATTAATGTAGTTAAGATACTTTTGTTTTTTCCTATGGTTACGATACAAGATTTTGTGTTTTGTATACTGACTTTACCTCAGTGACTTTTACACTGTCTCGGGTTTCCTCCATACTACACGCTCCTTTCCATCTGAAGTTACTCTTTAGCATTTTTTAAGGAGAGCTCTGGTACAGATAAATTCTCTGAGATTTTTCTGAGTTGACCAACAT
Organism: Nannospalax galili; assembly: GCF_000622305.1. Lineage (NCBI taxonomy): Eukaryota > Metazoa > Chordata > Mammalia > Rodentia > Spalacidae > Nannospalax > Nannospalax galili. The sequence continues at coordinate 968,975 of NW_008329031.1, forward strand.
TTTTTTCTTCATTACCCCGACAATCCCCTCCCTGCCACACTCAGATAGCCTGTAGTGGTTTCTGCTGATCTACTTGTCATCAGGCACATTGGGACCTCGTCTGTGCTCTTTTCTCTTTCAGCCCAGATAATCTTTTGTTTTTCATCCTTGACAGCTTGACGGATGTCTCGGGATAGACTCATGAAGTCATACCAGTGGTGACCTTTGGTCTTCATGTGCCTGGCTAGTTGTATTCTATAAGAATTCGGGAAGCTGTCTGTTATTTCTTAGAATCAACTTTCTACACTTTGACATTCTTAAACCCTTGAACCTAGTAACCTGAATTTTTAACTTTTTCTATTTTTGAGAATTTCATATGAGTATTATGTTTACATCATTCCTACCTTTCCTTTCATCTTCCTACCCTTCTCAACTCCCATTTTCTAACCAGCCTCTTTTGAAGTTATTATTGTTACATACATGTGTTAGTATTTCCGTACAGCCTACTGTGTGCATTTACAGTTGCTCTTGTGTCTATGTGTTTAGGGCTCCCAGCCAATCCCAGGCACTTGGGATTACATAGTCTGTAAGGGAGCTTGTCCTTGGAGAAAACTGATTCTCCATCTCTTAGCAGTCACTGATTGTCTGTTTAGACAACTGTGTTGTTGAGATTTCATGGGTGCAGCTTCCCTGTCATATCTAGAAGACACTGTCTAGCAGCCGGTGTCCTCCTCTGGCTCTTCCAATCCTTCTGCCCCCTCTTCATGATGCTCCCTGAGCCTTAGTTGTAGGGGTTGCATTGTAGATGTATCAATTGAGAATGGACACCATACAATCACTTATTCTCTGCATTTTGGCCAGTTGTGGAGCTCTATAATAGTCTCTACCTATTGTAAAAAGAAGCATCTTTGATGAGTGGTGAGAGCTACACTTATCTGTGGATATAAGCATAAGCATTTAGAATATATTTAGAAATTATATTGTCTTAGGAAAGTGGCAGCAGTAGGTTCTTTCCTAGCATCTGTGACCTCTCCAGCCACTGGTAGATGCCTAGGTTTACAGTGATGGATAATGACATAGATATACGCACACACACAATGGAATTCTATTCAAGTACAAATAAAAATGAAATCATGAAATTTGTAGCTAAATAAATGGAACTGAATATTTTTGTTTTAAACAACTATCTGAAAGTTCTTTTAAGGCTTGTTGGATCTAATTCTTTTTCTTTTTTTCCATCTCTGTGTATTTTCAGATAATCTGTCTTTAAGCTCAGTCTTTTGTGTAGTCCCTCCTGTTCCTGTGGCCATCTACTGTGTTTTTAACTGTATTGAGAAATTTTCAGCTCTGGAGGTTGTGTTTAACTTGCTTCCGTGCCTTTGCTAAATTTCTTTGTTAGAGTATTTAAACATGTTTGGGTTTTTCCTTAACCACATCCCTTTAAATTCTCTGAGCCTTCTCCAATCCTGATAGTATCTGATCAGTTTCTTTCACTTTATTTTGAATATTTGGTGAAGTCATTATTTCTTAAAAGCTCTTGATGCATGTTGGTTTGTGATGTTATCCTGCATTGGAAGATTTGGCATGTAATGCCATCCCCGGGGATGCAATCTAACACTATATATCCTAGACTGACTGGTCTTTCCATATTATCATTGGGAAACAACATTGTTTAATTTACCTTTGGATTGGTATCAAGGTCAAGGCATCAGGAAGCTCTTTATATTAGAGAAAACTAATCATTTAGTCATAGCTCCAGGCATAAGAGTCTACACATAAAAATCTTATTCTTACACAGTAAATTACCAGTGTGAATATGACACAGGAAATGAATGTTTTCTCTTTCTTATCTCATCTTGGGGAATAGCTATTTTCAAAGTATGTATGGCTGCTTTTTACATTCTCAAAGGACAAAGGTAATCCTGTATTCTTTTCTTGCAAAGATGGATTTATTTTTAGTACATAAAACAAACCATTAAAAATAATTGTGGTCTAAATATTTATAGTGGTCAATTCGTTAATCTTAAATATACCCTTCCTTCCTTCCTTCATTCCATTCTCCACTTAGCTCCCCTCTACACTTCCTCCTTCCCTCTCCCTTTCTTTCTTTCCACACAAGATCTTGTGTTTCTCAGACTGACTTCAAACTTCCTGTATAGCTGAGAAAAACCTTGAATTCCTGTTCCTCCTGCTTCTGCCGCTCAGGTACTAGGATAACAGGCATGAGCCAGCACCCCTGGCCTAAATATTCTTTCTACATCTCTAGCCCCACCTTAACTGTATTCCTTTCCAAGTTCCTTCATTTTATATAAGCAATGGTCTATGGTATATTAGCTTTATTCCTGAGTAAAGGTGTCCTTGTAGGAGTGAATAATATGTATGATTTTTTCTCAACTTTAAATTAATTTTAGGCTGGCTGTGTTTTCTCTGCTTAAGAAGCAGACTTTGGGACTGGAGGGATGGCTTGGTAGTTAAGAGTACTGGCTGCTTTTACAGAGGATCTGGGTTTGATTCCCATCACCCACATGGCAGCTAACAGCCGTCTGTAACTCCGGGTCCAGGGGATTTGATGCTCTCTTCTGACCTCCATGGGCACTGTACAATATGGGTGCACTTATACACATGCAGGCACTACACTCATACATACAAAATAAAAATAATTTTTTAAAAAAGCAGACTTTACCATTAGTTCAAAGAAAAATTAATTTACTTATTCAAAACTGAGGTTAGTGGTGTTAAGAGTAGATACTTCGGCCATTGGAGTGGCTAGGACTGAACTTGTAAGCAGAGGGATAAGAACCAAATAAATACCTGTCGGGCCTTGTTTGTAACAGAGAAGTAAACACCATGTGAACCTCTTAGGGTCTTCTCTGTATTCTGAGATCTTCACCTCGAGATGAAAAGATCACATGGTATCTGGCTGTCAGGGAGCAACCTCTCATTTTAAAACAGTTCCAAGCACTTAAACTTGTTTTGTACAGTAACATTTCTAGGGATAGTTACTTCTGAGAACACCTCTGTTTCTTCTTCACATTGATGAAAAGTGTAGGTCTCAGAAAATAGTACTTGTTGGTCTTTGTATTGAAGTCTGTAAATCTGATAGTTATTCCTTTGATTTGATTGTTTTCCTCTTGAATCTTCTTTCTCTCGTCTTAAATTTCATTTTAATATGTGTAAATACAAGGGTTTTTTTTTTCCATCTTCTGTTTAATACTTAAAAGCTACATTTGTCCTCTTCTAGTTAAAGATAAACTCTGGGCTGGAGAGATGGCTCAGTGATTAAGAGCACTGGTTGCTTTTGCAGAGGAGTCGGGTTCAAATCCCAGCACCCACATGGTGGCTAACAACTATTCGTAACTCCAAATCCAGGAGATCCGATGCCCTCTTCTGGGATCTTTGGGGACTGCACCACACAGGTGCACTTATATAGATAACACTTATACACATAAAATAAAAATAAAGTTTTTTTTAAAAAAAGATTCTCAAACACCTGTTTTCTACAGATTTTCCACTGTGCCATCTTCGAGGTTCAATACCCCCTTGTGTTATCAAACACAGGACTCAAAAGTGTGGAAGATAATTTGCCATTTTGTGTAGAAACCCCAGTGCACCATCTTAAATTTCATTTTAATTCATAAGTGTAAAACAAATGTTCATTAGTTTTAAATTTTATCATGATCCCCCTTTCATCCCTTTCTTCCCTTTCCTCCTCTCCCCTTCCCTTCCTTCCTCTCCCCTCTGCTCCCCTCCCACTCTCATGGAGCTTAGGCTGACCTTACATCTTATCAGTAGCTGAGAATGACCTTGAACTTCTGATCTTCTTGCCTCCCAGAGTGCTGGGAATGATGTGCCGTCATGCCCAACCTTTTCATTTTGATAGCCAAATCTCAGACCTGTCATACATCATGTGCTTTATCCTGTTGTCTTATGTAGGTTTTTTTTGTTGTTGTTTTGTTTATTTTCTTCCCCCCCCATTTTCTTCCCCAAACCATTACTATGATTTAGGTTTCTGCTTTTTCTGATACAAATTGCTGAAGAAAATGCCCAATTTATTTATACTATATATCTGTTTTTCAGATCATAGTATTCAGAACCCCTGTATTCGGCTTTGTAACCTCTTCCAGAGTAAAGCAAGCCTTAGTATTATGTGAATAAACTATGGTAGAGTCTGTCTCTGGAACTTTACAAGTGGTCTTTCCTTCCCCTCCGTTCTTTAGCTATGCTAAACCCACAGGTGCCAGATAAGCCCCAGCTCAGTCCCAGTGCCCCTTGGGACTTCTGTCCTTTCTCAAGTGTCTAGCCTTTCAATTTGTGACTTAATGGTTTTCATTGAAGTTATATTTTAAGTTGGAAAAGTTAAATATGCCACTTGAATCCATAAGAATATCCTTGCAGTTACAGTGAAAATAAACACATTTTTTTTAATATTAAGTAGCTATCCAGGTTCTCATCTTATCCCATTAAGTAGTAACCAGAGCATAGTTGAATCACTTTGTAATTCTTGGTAGCTTTATCCTGGATTAAAGAATGATGTTTTTCCTTCATCCATTGATTCATTTACCAGGAATGGATTGAAGGACTACCATATGATAATCAACACACTGTGTTAAGCACTGCTTATTTGCATTAGTGATTATGCTAGACATTGTAATAGCACATGAAAAAGTAAAGTGAGTCTCATGTCCGAGTGAGTGAGTTGTTAATTCTACTAAAAGGAAAGTCAAATAAGATGTTTTTTGGAGGCTCTGTTGACACATTAGGAATTCTCAATGATGGGATGTTATTCCAGGGAGAAGGGACAGTCTGCTATCTCTGTTACCAGGCCAGGTTGGAGAGGCCTTCATGTCATATGGTAACAGTTACACTTGATTCCTTAAGCCATAGGAATTGAGCAAAGCTAATGGGGAGTTGGAGAGGGAATACACAGCGATCTGTGTTCTATAGAGGCAAAATGGCTGATGTTGGAAAGAGAGGGTTAGTTTAAGAAGCTATTCAAGGAATGAAAGGGAATTAAGAAGTGAGGTTATGAGACTAGCTGGAGCTTTTGCCAAGTGTTCTGTGTGGATCTAGAGTAAGAGGCAAAAAGACACTTCAAAAGTGGAATTACTCTTCACATGGGTGTTGGGCGGATCTAGTAAAAACTAGGCTCAAACATGTAGTGGACATTTGTTTTTCTGTACAACTTTGTGAATTTTTTACGTTCGTACACCAAACCCTTCCAGTGTTTCTGAGACTTTCATACTTAAAGCTTAAGGCTGTCTTTGAATTTTTAGTTCCATATTAGTGACTGTAAATTTTTTTCATGAAAGTTGTTTTATGTAATATACAAACATTTAGTTACACATTAACTGTACTTTACGCTAGCTGTAGCGTTCTGACATTGTTCACATTATCAGACACACAACTCGTTTTTGTTATTTCCCCTAATATCTGAACAACAACAACAAAAATAGTAAACTTGTAAAACATGGATTTGAAAAACTAAAATGCAGAAAAGGATATTGCAGGAGAGACTTTTTTCATCTGACACTCCACATACATGAACTTGAAAATGTCAGTTCTTGTTTTAAAATTTTTATTACATAAGAGCTCTCACCTAGTGACTTTTAGAACTTGTGTGATGGTGATAATTATTGAAAATTACTGACATTCTGGTCAATTTACACCTACTTATATAGCTCCAGAACTCCCATTAATTCTCATTTAAATTACCCTGTGACAGTGGGTGCCTAGGAAACAGTCTCTTTTGGCTTCTAGAATTTCTATGAGAAAAATGTTTTTGAACATGAGTTCAACCATAAATGGTGTTTGCGTCTGTACTGACAAATAGATTTGTATATCTCTCTAATTAAATTTATATACTCAGTAGCTTAATTTCAAAAGAATGGGGGCTGGAGAGATAGCTCAGTGGTTAAGAACACTGGTTGTTCTTGCAGAAGACCCAGGTCCAAATCCCAGCACCCACATGGCAGCTAACAACTGTCCATAAATCCAGTCCCAGGGGATCCGACAGCCTCTTCTGACCTCTGCAGGCATTGCACAACACGTGTGCACTTACCTACATACACGAATACACATAAAATAATAAAATTTTAAAAAATGAATTGATATTAATTAGAATTAAAATCTAAAGTGCTAAAATAAAATAGTTAATAGGAGCAGCACCTGTATTCTTTTTAGAAGATTTTCATTCTTTGAAAATTTCTGGCACATATGCTAGGTGTGCTACAATCCCTGGTGCTGGCTGCTGTGCCTCTGCAAAGGGCAGTGCTGGGAAGACACTCAGGAGAACTCTCTGTATGAAGAACAAGGCCCCTTCCCCCAGTTCTGCAGAACCTACCAAGGACTTAGACCTGAGTTTGCAGTCAGCATCGCAATGCTGTACACAGCATAGAATGGCTGCTGATTCAGAGGCGAGAAGTGCTGCCTCCCACCCGAAATCCTGCATGCCTGTTACTATCCCAAGCTCCCTGGGTTTTATTCTGTTCTTTTTTTTCTGATGCTCTATCTACATCTTGATTTGGGTGTTTAATTCACTCATTCTTCTTTTTCTCTTAAGTGCTCACAACTAGTATTAAATATGTTTGAGCTGTATGAGTTAGTATGTGCTCATTACTAAATTAGGTTATAATCCCATCTTCTATAATACAATTTTATCCATTGGTTCCTTTTCTCATTATATTTTCTAGATTTTTGTTGTAATTACAGAATAATCAGAGAACATGGCCTTATGCAATTATCTTCTTTAGAAAATAATTTTATCCTTTGAGAATTTTATACAATATCCTTTGATATCATATTCAAATGCCCTTCACCATCTCTTTATATTTCTACCCTCTGCCTTCCTGTGGCCCACAACTTAAGGTCCTTTGTATTTTTTTTTTAAGTTCATTGAGTTCAATTTGTGTTTCCCAAATAATCTAGGTGTGGGTCCATCCTCTGGAGCATGGTCAGCCTACCCATGATCTTTTAAAACTTGTTGAGACTTGCTTTATGGCCCAGCATGACATTGTTTTAAAACTGTTTCATATTATGTTTGAAAAGAATGTGTGCCCTCTGTGTTGACTGTTGTGTCCAAATTGTGTCCTTAGGTTAAGTATTTTAAATGTTTAAATCCTTTTGTGTATACACATAGGGGTTTTTTGAAAATTTTATTTATAGCATTTCAGCATTCTTTTTCCTGATATATTGAAAGTTTATCATCAATAGATTTGTTCTAGGGCTTATGATTTTTTTTTTTTCTGTGTTCTGATCCTGGTAAATGTCAATCAGCCTTCCCTTAGTTGTTATTTGCTGGATAGATATATAGATGCGTTCTTCATACTTTTGCTTTTAACATGGTGAATCATTACTTTTATGGATAGCTCTTACAGAGGTCATAGCTGAGTTCTGTTTGTAACTGAGATTTCCTGTGTTTGTTAACACATGCATTTGGTTAACTTGGATGTTTCGTGTTCTTCCTGCTCTTTCACTCCTTTGCAATGCTCGCACTGATTATTTCTTCTCTCCTGATTTATAAGTGGTAGTTGTTAGTAGTTACCAGGTATGTCTTAACTGTATCTCCTTAGCTTATCAAAGTTAAACTTGGTTTATTTTCCTGCCTCCCAGGTAGTTCAGGAAGCTTCTGACATTATGCCAACTCCAACCTGACGCTTAGCCACTGGTATAGACCTCAGTCCGTTTTTGCTGGTGGTGAGCCTTTGCTTGGGTCTGCCTCCTCACTGTAGCACATTCTATTCCTTCGTCCACCTCGGGTATCTGGTGGCATCACTTTACTTCTGATGAGCCTTTTGGTGATAAAATTTTGTCCGAAATGGTTCTTAGTTTACCCTAAGGGGCACGTTCTGTGGGAGCAGCTGTTGTGCCATTGTGCCAAGTGGGGGCAGAATGAGACACAGCTCTTTCTGATTTTTACTGCTTTTAAGAGGTCAAATTTCGCTGCTTTTTAAGATGTGTCTGCCTTGGATTTCTGCAGTTGTGCCTTAATGAGATTGAGTGTGGGTTTGTTTTCCTTTTCTCTCCCGTTCAGTTATGGAGTAATGTATATTTCAGGTGAAAGCTCCTTTGCACGAGTTCTCCCTTGCTGCCTCCTGAACGTCTTCTAGAATGGTCTATTGGCCACCGTGGTGTTCTCTTACCAGCTCTTCTGTGATGCTTCCCTGTCTTTGCTGTTCCGGTTCTTGAGCACTTCCGATTTAAATTATTCTCACACTCTTGTCTTGGTAGGGCAGTTTTCTCAATTAAGTAATATAGCTTGATTTGCAGCTAAACTAAAGGAAACAAACGTGAAAACCTGACTGCCTTTGTTCCTAATAATTTAAGTTTCTAATAATTTGATAAAAATAATCTGGCATGAAATGAATAGTTGTCGCCAGCTGTAAAAAAATTTAGCTTCATACACTGTATTTGTCCAGAAATAAGTGGATCTGGGTCCAGGAACAAGGAGCTCTGGGTAGCAGCCTGCCTGTGAGGTGGCTGCTTGGATTTCTGTTTCTTCTTCTGTCTTTCTGCTGTCTTGACTGGTGCTTCTCGGTGGGACTCTTTTTTTACTGTTCTCAATTTCCATTCCATGTACTGCTTTAAAAGTTGGTGAGGTCCAGAAATCCCTTTCTGCATATTTGCTGACTTAATTTGCCCTTTAATAAATCAAGAGCATTTCAGAAACACTTTTAAACCAACATAGAATCATGAAAAGTGTTAACTTTTTCCATGCTTTGGAATATCAGTAATGTTACTTTTCAGTAAATATATGACCGTTTTCTTTTAGAACTCAAACCTGATTCATCAGAAAGTGTCTCCTCCTGATGATCGACAAGGATCTCCAATATTGTCATTCATCATTCTTGAACAGTTCAATGCCATCCGTTTAGTGCAGAGTGTTCATCAGTCCCTTGCTGCTCTCAGCAAAGTCATCAGAGGAACTACCTTACTGAGTTCAGAAGTACAAAAATTGGCAAGTGCTTTATTAAACCAGAAGGTAAGTCCACAGTCAGTGTGTATATGTTCATCCTATTACCTGAGGGGCTTTCCTTCATTCATGCATTGACCAGGAATCTTGTAGTTAACAGTAACAGAAAACTGAAGTCAAAGTGGTAGAAGTTATAGAGCTTCGTTGGTTGAAGAGACAGCAGTGTCTATGGAAGGATTATACCGGCAGCTTGCAATTGTCTTTAGGATCTCAGCTTGTTACCTCTCTGGCTGTCTATTAGGTATATAATGAAATCCATTTTGATTTCACTTTGGGGCAAGTCTTGGGGACATGATGGTACCTATCCGAGCCCAAGCCATGGAGTTTCTAGTCTCTGAGTTTCAACTCCACTAGAAAAAAAAAACCAAAAAAAAAAAAACAATGGGTTCCTAGTAACTGAAGCAAAAATTTGGGGCATTTGCTTTGCTCCAAAACACTTGGACTGTGAGTTTGCCTGTGCCCTTGCCAATTCTGTAGGCCAGGTGTGTGTACCCAGGGATTCAGTCAAATGCCCACAGAGGAACTAGGGATGAATGGAGAGATTAAGAGAAAGCTGGTTACCCCGTGGGAAATTGAGGGATATTCAGCAGAAAAAAGAGAAATCAACACTTCTCTTGATAGATAATTGGACCATTTTAGAAAACAGTTAAATCCATGTGTTTCACATCAGTTATAGCAGAACAAAAATAGATGAATTTTCTTCAGCAGGGTTTTATGTCTATTTGGCATTCTAAATGCTTCCTGTCCCTGGATATTCATGTCTTTCCCTAGGTTTAGGAATTTTTTTGGCTACAATTTCCTTGACTAAGTTCTCTGTTCCTTTGGTTTTTATCTCTTGTTCTCCTTAGATTCTTTTTTGGTCTCCTGATCATGGCCTAGAGTTCTTAGAAATTGTGGAGGCAGCTGCTTTTTCTTTTTCATTTAATTGTGTACGTGTGTGTGTACCTGTGTGTAGGTATGCACACATGAGTACAGGTACCACAGAGGCCAGAGGAGTCATATTCCCTGGAACGGAAGTCATAGAAAGTAGTTAGCCTCAACGTGGGTGCTGGGAACCAAAATCTGGTCCACTGGAAGAGCAGCAGGGCTCGTACTGCCCTGAGCCAGCCCTCCAGCCCTGCTTCTCTAAATTTCTGCCTTGGTGTAATGATTTCTCAACTTTTTCCCAACTTCAAGTCCTGATAGTCTTTCCTGAAAGTCTTCTCTTAGATCTAGTCTATGATTCTTCCCAATTCATTTGGTTTTTTTTCTTTGAGCTTTTCACTTCCAAGATTTCTATTATTTTTTTCCCCAGAATCTCAATCTTTTCTAAATTCTCTTTTTTTCTCTCAAATCTTGAATAGAATTCTTTCCTGTATTAATTTCTTTGTATGAATCCTCTTTAAGGTTACATTATTTTTAAAATTAAATCTTTAAAGTTTCAGTCCAGGTTCACTTGAACCCTTTCAATTTCATCAGGTCTAGTTAACTGTACGCTTTTGGAGGAACCATCTTGGCTTACATACATACATGCACACACCTATTTATATGTGCACATTATGTGAATTAGTACATACACTTTATGCTATATATAATAAACATAAATATATGTGTAGGTATATATTCTGTGTTGCACTTTGCTCATGTGTTGTGCTGGTGTTCTCACTCCTCTTGGAGGCTTATGAATGGGCCACCTTCTCCTGAGGGCTTAATGCCCTGTGCCACTTGGAGGACAGAAAGCACACTGTAGGAACAATAAAAACTCCAAAACAAACCACATATTTAAACACATGGAAAAAATTAGAAATATCAGTTCTTCGCTGATAAAAATAAGAAAGGCACAATGATGCATATAGATAAGGCAGGAGTTTAAAATTATTAAAGGAAAATGTGTTAATAATGAAAAAGGAATAGGGAAAGGAAAAGAGGGGCATCAGGATAAGAAAGTACATGGAATGAGGTGTGAGAATAGGTAGGGAAATGCAGTGCAATGAAATAAACGCAGACGGAGGCCATGCAGTCAGCAGAAAAAGTAAAGGACGGAACAGATAGACAGAGCAAAATGCAGAGGCTCCTTCCTGCAGAGAGAGGAAGCAGATGCATTGATTTGTGCTTTGTGTGGTGGTGGGGTAGTTATTTCTCAGTCCACTGGGTAGGGGGCGTATTGCTTCATCTTCTCTCTGAATCCCAATCTAGGTAGAGCAGAAGGAACTGTCCGCAGCTCAATCCTGCTCTGCTCCTCTCGGAGTGCAGACTACTATGCTGTCGGGCTAAATTCCTGCCTGTTTTCAGTGTCCGGGCCTGGCAGTTTGGAGAGAGCCAGGGCTACACTTGAGGCTCCCGCAGGCTGAGCCTGAGGACCTCAGGTGGATGGTACCTTGAGCAGACTAGCTTTCTACCAAGTCTCTCTGGGACTCAGAGTGTAGAAAGCAATCATGGCCAAAGAAATGTGCACTGGCGGGGGAAGGCCGGAACCCTGGGTGACTCTGCTCCTCTGGCCAGGCCAAGCTCTGTCCCTGCTCACCCTCTCACACTCTTAGGCTCACTCTTCTCAGAGCTTGGGCCACAGTTCCCATCTGGAAGTGCCCTTTCCTTCCCTCAGAGTGGGTGCTACCCTTCCTGCCACATAGCACTATGTCTACAAATATCACAAGGTTTCCTGAGCCCACACTGTATCTCATGGTGGTCACTCGCATAGCCGAGGAGACAGGGAGGCTTTCGAGCTTGGAAAGATTCCTAGGCTCCTTTCTTTTCTCTGCAGCTAAATGGTTTGACTGTAAGGCCTCTCTTATGATTATCTGCCAACTACAGCACTGGCCAGCGGCGTCCGGACTGCAGTCTCTGCACCCTCTCAGGCTCCGGATCTCTCCTCGTGTTTTTGTGGTTTTTGCAGAGAGCCAGACAGTGTATGTGTGTGCAGCTCTATGAGGCTTGCCTTTCTCTTTAGTTCAGGGGTCCCCACCTGCATGGTTTTGTCTAGTACCCATGTTAGACTGCAGGTCTTCACAGATCCAGGCCCAGTATTTCTAGGTCGCACTGGTGTCTTTCCACTTCACCTACCTCTTTCTGCAGTAACAGCTCTGATTCTTCTTTCAGATTCCTAGACGTGCAGCAGTGTTTTGGGTGTGTCTAATCTGCACGTGTACACGCACAACTTGGCTGCTCATTTTGCTTTTGTTAACCATTTGGGAGACATATGGTGTGAACATCTGAAAGAAATGAGTAACTTTCAGTCATTTTCTGTGATGATAATCTGACATATGGCTTGTTTTAGACCATTCTGATGATAAAAAATGAAAGGCTTCTAAGGGCTTAATTATATTAAATACTTTCTTTAATTAAGACCAAACTATTTTATAAATGGGTCATAAATTTTAAATCCTTTATAATACCATTTCTTTTTCCCTCAACTGCTAAGGTCTGTGGAGTGTTCCCTTATTTGATATAGCAACAGTCACAGCAAATGAACTGAATGGCCTATTTCTTAATTAAAATATTTTCAATATTCTTTATTACATTTTGAATTAAGAAATACAGCCTTGGGACAGGGCAGGTAGCTCTGTGGGTAACATACGTGCCATGCATATGTGAAAACTTGAGTTTGGATCCCCAGAACTCACATGAAAAGCTAGGGCAGCAGCCAACATCCATAATGCCGTGCTGAGGGCAGGTGAGGACAGTTGGGTCCCTGGAGCTCTTGTGCAGCCAGTCTAGGCTGTGGGCTCCGGGTTCAGTGAGGGAACTCTGAAAAAGTGAAGTGAAGGCCGACTGAGGAAGACGCCCCAGCATCAGTCTTCGGCCATACCTGTACATACAACACATACACACTCAAAGGAAATACAACCTCAGTGCATAACATTACTTTTATTCTTATGTGAAAATAAGTTTTGTTAAAATTCTTTAAAAGAATGAAAACTTTCACAAAGCACATGCAGTTTTGGAGACAGCTTTAGGTGTTGATGAAATTCAGTTGAGCAGGCTGACTTTCACTAAGAGAAAGATCATTGCATTTTAACAAAGTTGATAATTTACTATCCCATGTGTTTCAGAATAAAAGTTTAATTTTTATTACATTTAATCCTGGCAATTCTGTACTATGTGATACTACTTAATGTAATTTAAAATAGCACTTTCCATTTTCATCAATGTACCTGACTTGATTGGAACAGGAATTTTTTTTCGCTGAGAATTAATGACTTTTAAATTAACTACTGGCGATAACCTAAAGCTCTGCTGTTTTTATTTCTTTTATGAAAAAAACAGTATTTTAATGAACAGAACATTAATACTGTTCTTTTACGTGTTAGAACAGGCTCTCAAGATGTAACAAAGTTGAAAGAAACTGACAAACTTCTTTGTCATTTATCCAAAATAATCATGAGACTTTATCATTTTATTAGAAATTGTTGTGTTGCTTTTTTAACATGATTGTAGTTGAATCTTTATAGAGCTGACCTTTTAGTTTGTCATAGCACACTGCTTGGAAATGCTAAATGGCCATTAACTTGTTCAAACTGAGGAGCATCAGACATTGTGGCAAAAACACCACATTGTGCAGTCCCCTTCGAGAAAATGATCAGTGTGTGGCCCATGTTCAGTGTGGACAACAGAATTGTCTGTCAAATAGTATTGACAGAGTGGAAATTGACAGCAGAAAACGGCTTTTCAGTTCTCACGTTTTTCCAATGAGTTTTTTGCTATAATAGTTATACATATTTTGGAGACACAGTGTAATAATTCAACACGTTTGCAATGTGTAATGACCAAGTCAATGTAATTACTATTTCTTTCTTATTAGACAGCATGTCTTTGAATCAGGAACCTTCAAACTCATTGTAATCTTTCTAATATATATCATGTTATAAATTGTGAGTAGGTACTCTGCTGTGGAACACTAGAACTTAATCTGTGAAGGTATACTATACTTTATTATGTTGGGGTTTGTTCCTTCCATCATTTTTGTCTTTTTATTATAAAGGGGTATTGAATTTCACTCACTGTTTTTTTGTATCTGTTGAGGTTATTTGGTTTTGTTTTTAATTCTGTATATCTGTATTTCTTCTACTGATTGGATGTTGTACATCTGTTGAACCAGGCTTGCATCCCTTGGATAAATTCCACTTGATCACAGTGTAATCTTTGTGATGTGGTTGGATTCCAGAGGTTACTTTGTTCAACAGAGATGGTGTGCTGTAGTTTGGTTTTTTTTGTGTGGTGTGCTTATTTGACTTTGGTGATGATAAAGCTGGTCTTGTAGCATGAGTCTGGAAGGCTTCTGTTTCACTAAATTTTTTCCCTCCCCCTTCTTGGGAGACTTGCGCTTGCCCCCTGAGGCCCTAGGGCTGACAGACTGACATGAGACATCCTATTTGAATTTTGCATAGTTCGTATGACATTTGGAAGAGGGGTGACTTACAAAGAAATGGCTTCTCGTAACCCGTGCACCATTCAAGCCCCACCCATAGTCTCCATTACTCGCCAACATGGTGCCATGGTCTGAGTGCCTCATCTCGCCCTGCGGAGCCCATGAGATGGGCAGGACACCAGGCCAGCCACCCCAGGCTTCTCTCCCTGGGTTCCAATATGGCCATGGCTCCACCCCTTTTCCCAGGGTGCCCCTAGTTGCCCACGTTTCCCTTAGCCTCACTGCGTTTTGGAGGAATAAGGAGTTCCCAGGCTACAGCTTCCCTCCCTGTTAAGGTTTTTCAGTAATTTTGTGTCTAGGACAATTTCTAGAATTTTCCATTTGTTGTCACATACTTGTACATAACTCTCTAATGATTCCTTAAATTTATGTAATGTCAGTTGTCCTTTTCATCTCTAATTTTGTGTCTTTTGGGTTACTCTAATGAGTATTTGTTCTGTTTTCAAAATAGCTATTTTGTTGTTTTATCTTTAAATTTTCATGTTTCATTTCTTTTATTTTCTTCTATTGTTTCTCTCTCTCTCGTTCCCCCCTCCCCATGGCTTGCATATGAAGGTCGCAGGACAACTTTGGGGAATTAGTGCCCACCTCCTACCATGTAGATCTGTGGGATTGAACTCAGGTCCTTGGTTTTGGTGGCAAGTGCCTTTGCCCACTGAGCCATCTCTCAGGCCCCTGTTTCATTTATTTCTACTGTGATATTTGTTATATTTCTTCTTGTACCTATTTTGGACTTACTTTGTTTTATAATTCCTTCAATAACAACATCGTTTTTAAGTTCATGTTTTAAAATCACAGTCATGTTTCTAGCACTTTTTTCTATGAATGGTTATTAAGTTTCTAATGTAATTGTATTTGAAGTTTGAGTATTACATAATCTAATTTTCTGTATATTGTTGATCATTAATATATTCTAACTTATATTATTTTCTCACATAATCAGATGACTGGGGGTATCAAATTATTTTGCTATTACCGTTCTAAATAAAATACTATGTGAAAAGCCAGAAAGCACACAGAAGTACATTATAGAGGATTTGTATTTATTGACTCTTAAAACAGAGGTCAGCTACTAGAAAGGTACATTTTATAAAGTGCTGTTCTTAGTTATCTTAGTCATTTTTATTCAGGGTTCACTCTTCAATTTATTCTCCTTATACCATCTAACTCAGCGTGATTTGTGGCTGTATTCATCACTGTGCTGCTTTACGTATAATATAAACTCTTAGGGACCAGACAGACACTCATCTTTCACAATTTTAACATGAACTTTTTTTTTTTTTGAGACAGGCGCTCCCTGTTTCCCCAGGTGGCCTAAAACTTGTTGGGCAGACCAGGTTGGGCTTGATCTCACAGAGATTCTCCTGCCACTACCTCCCAAGCACTGAGATTAACAGTGTGTACTACCATGCCTCACTGGCATTTTCAATTTTAATTTAATTTCATTATGTACCAAGTATTAGTCCAAGAAAACATGGTTCACTAATTTCTTATACAGTAAGTACATTTGTTTATTATTTTAAGAAGTTTTACAGCTAGAAAATCCTGGTAGGGAAACATTATCAATTTTAAAGAAATCAAACAAAACAGGAATATGATAATGAAATAAATTCAGACATACATAGTTTAATGTAGGACATTTCTTTATCACAATAATGTTAGTTTCCTATATTCAATACTATACGTGAAAGATTCATATGACCTTTTTAATTGCAGTGTCCTCTCACATGGCAGAGCAAGTGGGAAGGCCCAGAAGACCCCCTTCAGTACCTGAGGGGTCTGGTAGCTCGCACTCTCGCAATTCAGGTAAGACTGATGATGAAGCAGCTGCAGGTGTGGCCCTGCTGTGGCATACAGACTCAATCTTGGTGAGGATGACATGATTGTGTACACAAAACATATTTATATTCTGACATTAGGAATTTTTGTGGCACTGTCTTTTTTTAAAGGTATCTTCTACTCAATTCTGGGTTTTCATTATTTCTTTAATATTTTCTGTTATGAGTGTATTGCCTGCATGTAAGTATGTGCACCCATGTTGTGCAATGCTGGTGGAAGTCAGACGAGGGCATAAGATTACCCTGGAACTGGAGTTAGACTATTTTTATCTGCCATGCAGGTGCTGGGATTCGAACCCTGGTCTCCTGTAAGAGCAGCTAGTGCTCTTGAGTGCTGAGCCATCTCTCTGACCCTGGATTTTATTTTTTTATATATATATTTTATTATTTTTATGTGTATGCATGTATTACCTGCATGTAGGTAAGTGCACCCGTGTCGTGCAGTGCCCAAAGAGGACCAAAGAGGCTGGTGGATCCACTGGAACTGGAGTTATGGACAGTTAGCTGCCATGTGGGTGCTGGGATTCGAACCCAGGTCTTCTGCAAGGACAACCAGTGTTCTTAACTGCTGAGCCATCTCTCCAGCCCCCAATTTTCATTATTTTTTATAATACACAACTGTAGTATAGATGAATCATACATGTGATAACAAATCATTTCAAAATTGTGACTTTTTGGCTTTAAAGAATATTTTCCCTATAGGAAAATATTTTAATTTTTTCCAAATTGGTGGTATTTTTTTTCCTCAACAGAAAACCAGGTAGGTAACTGTGAAAAAAATTGAACAAATAACAGAGGGAGGCAGGACCTTTTTTAGTGCATGACAAATGCAGCAGATTAGCTGGCAGGTGCAGGTGCTCTGAGGTTTCCCACTGTCTTGGTACTGTAAAGTCAGAAAGCAAATTACATACTTCCAACATGCAATGGTACAGAAAACAGATTTCTATTCCAAAAGGGAGGAATGGGGGCATAGTGAGTAAATACCAGGCCACTGCAAGACCAAAAACCAGCAGGGCAAACATCAGGTCCAAATAGCTCCATGTCTAATGTCTGTGACTTAATTTCCAATGGGCTTAGATGGCCCAGTCCCTCTAGCTTTGCTGCCTGCAACATACATCTCTCTCTTGAGCTGGAACTATTCCATATATACACCTCCCCTTGGCAGATGTCTCCCAACTCTGGCATTTCCAACATCTTGAGGGTGTCCATTGCCAGCCAGACTTCACCTTCACAGTTTCACACAATAGCCTCACAGTGACTTTTTTCTGGTAAGGACTCCTCTGCCATATACTGCCTGGCCTCAGTGGCTCTCTTAAACCACAGAGGAAGAATTGATGACTCCCCTCACTAGTGCCTTGTCCATGCCTCTAAAGCCATTAGCACATGAAGGGCACTGCCAAGTTGGCTTCCAGCTTGGAATGCACCTTCATCCACATTACTATCAGGGGTTTTGTAGGAGCAGAAAACTCCTTAGGCCTTTTCCTTTCTCAAGTTGGAAACTTGGCTGTGTGGAATCTTGCCATCAGGGTACTGTTTCCATTGTTCAAGTGCAAATCTGGAGAGCACTCCTTCATGTCTCCCATCTCCTTATCTCCATGTCTTACCTTGGCTATAGATATTAAGCTTCCTAGTGCTCTTCTCCTCTCTAAACTGCACATTTTCTGCTTATTTCTCTCCACTTGCTCTTTTTTCATTAATACCACCACAGATTCAATATTGTGCTGGCTTAAAATTTCCTCTGCCAAAGATAATTAGTCCATTACTTTTTAATTTAGCCTCAGGCAGGTTCTTTGGCCTTGGGCAGATGGAAGCCAGATTCTTTGCCAGTTGCTTTTTAATCCTTTGTTTCCCTCTGGAACTATCCTGCTCTCAACACTATCTTTGAACCTCTTACTAAAACAGCCCATTAAGCTCTGCATATAGCATTCAACTGTTTTTCAAGTCAAAACTTCCAAAGTCTTCCACAATCTACAAAAATCAACGTGGTCAGATTCTTCACAGCAATATCCCACATTCTGGTACCAGCTACATTATTAGTTACTTTTCTATCATTGTGATAAAACACCATGATCTTATAAAAAGACTACATTGGGTGGGGACGCAGCCAGAGTAGAAAGCTGAGTGCTTGTATCTTCTAGTAGGCACAGGAAGCAGAGATAGTGAAACTGGAAAATGGGGCAGGGCTGTAAAGTACTTCCTCTATCAAGGCCATACCTCCTAATGTTCCCCAAACAGCTCTGTAGGTGGGGCCAAGTATACAAATACCTAGAGCTGCTGGGTGACATTCCTTTTTCAAACCACCACAGGTGTTTTCCTCAATCACTCTCCATATGTTATTCAGACAGAGTCTCTGTACCCAAGGCTCACAGATTGCCTAGACAGGGCTGGCCTTGAAGCCTCCAGTAACATGCCACTGTGCCTGACTTTTTATGTCGGTTCTTGGGATCCAAACTCAGGTCCTTATGCATACAATGCATAGTTTACCCACTGAGCCATGTCCTCAGACTCTTAATGAAAGTTGCTGTGTCCCAGAACCCATGTATTGCCAAATCACATTGCCAGACTTGGCTTTTCAAAAAACATTATAAAACATATTTATAAAGTTGCAGTAGCATTTATTGGCATTATATGCAGTAATCACACCATAGGCACTCCCCTTTCAAAGACTGGTGGCTACAGGATAACTTTGTCATTGGAAATTGTTGAAATCTTGATTTTTAAAAATTTCTTCAGATGAGGTTTTTAAAAAAATTTTTACAAACACTTTGAGAATTTCATACATGTATATAAGGTGTTTAGATCAAACCCATGCCCACTCCCTCCCCTCCAACATTCCCCCCTCTGAAGAGGTAACCCTAAAATCTTTTAAGGGTTACATACACGCTCCCAAATACTTTTGACATTTTTAGGCTTTGGAACAGAATATGTTGCTAACAGGCCCAAGGACATTTTGACTGTTAGCCAAGAAACTGGCTACATTTCTTTGGGGTCTTTTTACCCTAACTGCCTAGCCAATTCCTACCTTCTATTCTTATCACACCATCCTCTGAAGAAGTTACCCAAATTGCTGATAGGGAATAGGGACGCAGACCGCTCTGGCTTCTTCCATGCTGAACTCAGGGTGACGCCATTGGAGTACCCCTTCAGTGGGTCTATCTAAAAGACTCCCAAATTGCATAACTCTTGTCTCTAAGGGGAAAAGAAAGTCCGTGAATCATGAGTAGGAGATGTGAAGGAGAAGTAAAGGCAAGAGTAATTAGCATTACAAGTTCTAGACAGGGAACTAGAAAAAAGTCAGAACAGGGCAATTTTCAAATGTTCATATTAGAGTCCATTGGCGTTTCTTGACAAGGGCTTCAAAAGCATCCCTCTATTGGGTCCCTCCTCACTTTTCTTTTGTTTTCCAAGGCTGGACTAGTTGGCTGGGAAGAGTGGTTTTAAAAAATATTTTAGCTAGACCTGGTGGCACATACCTTTAATCCCAGTACTTACTTGGGAGGTAGAGGAAGGCAGATCTCTGATCTGATTGTGAGTTCCAGGCCAGCTAGGGCTACAGAGAGACCCTGTCTCAAAACAAAAACAAACACAAAAACAAACAAACAAATAGTAAGAAATGCTTTAAACTTAGTAATAAAATTATTTGAACAATTTGTGTTAAGCTAAAAAATCCCAGCCCTGTCTGAGGAGCTGTTGGCAATTGATGGCTGCTGAGTGAAGAGTCAGTCTCTTCAGGGATGTAGCCTCTGTTACCTAGTTTACAAGAGCTGGATCCCCAGTGCAGAGAGTAGGCCAGAGTGGTGTCTGCTGCCCCTGCATTATCTTATGTGTGATGGAGGTGAGACGTGGGAAATGGTGGGAGGGATGCTTATTTCTCTCAAATTCTGTTGAAATTAATGTCTTAAAACCTTGAACATAGAGAAATGAACTATTTCTTTGAAATTTCATTTAGAAAACTCCTCAGCAAAACAGCATCATTGAGTCTCTAGGACAGATTTTCAGAGGAGAAAAAAAAATACGAGTTTATCATATCTGACCACCAATTCTGTTTCTCTTAATTCCTGTTTAACAACATGGAGAGCTGTAGGTATAAAAGAAAATGTGTACATTTTTGTTGTAGTAAGCTGGTGGAGTTAGGAAAGACATTTCTGATAGGATGATATATTTGAATGGATCTGAAAGAGGAAGACTGCTTAAACATCAGTAACAAAGGAATTGAGAATTAAGTAAACAATTTTAAATAATCCATAGATCAAACAAGATGATTAGAAATAAAGTTGGAAATTAACTGTATAAAAGTCTAAACAGTACATTAAAATTTAAAAGATACAGTAAAGACTTAGTCAATATAATTGATTAACTGAGTACCAAGAATATTCAAATATATTCAGCACATATTACTAAAGCAATTCTCTAAAGTTAGCCAAGAACCTTAATATGGAGTACATGGGGCAAAAAAACATTTTAAGGTTCGTAGACACCAAAATGAATTGCGTTCCAGGAAACTAGTCAAAATCAGTTGTTGTATCTTAGACTCCAAACTTGATGTCTCATTCTTAAAACCCACTGAGTAGACTTGGAAGAACAGTTATAATTTTCTTTTTTTTCAGTGGTTAATGTATCTTGTAAATATAATGTGCCCAATTTGAATGATGGATGGTAGTATAAACAAGCTCAGGCCCAGAATAAGATGAAGCTCAAAGAATGGCCATGTCTAGTGGTAGCATCACTAGCCCTTGTCATCCTTGGTATCTGCCTTGCTGATGAGGAGCTCAGTGTATTGCCCTCATTTGTCCAGTGACTTGAAGAGCTTGTTACACATAGGGCTATTAACATGCTAATAAGTTTTAGTGTTTCATTTGCTCCAGACAAAGCAATGACTCCAGGTACTTATTTTTATCTTGGATGAATTAGATTTTAGTTCTGGGTGAATTTATTCTCAGATCCCTAGCCTCCAAATATACTAAATTACTTGAAAGAAAAGAATATAAAGATGGCACATTGATAACAGTTGTCAAAATTATTATTTGCATGAAACATTTATTTTGGGGACCATAGTCTATTTTAAAATGCAAAATTACATCAGCTTATTCATTGCTTTAGATCTATGATTGCTAGTTCATGTGTATGACAACTGAATGATCAAATAATATATTTGTGAGGGAAGAGCCTTGTTTCCTCATAAAGGAGTGGAATTCTGATAAGATACTATTTTTAACCTAGAGTTTCACTTTCCACCTTTTGTCAGTTATTTGCGTATTCTGTCCACCATATCTAGCTAGTAAGTTCTTTTCATTAAGTAAATGTGAGGTGGTGCCACAGTAAAGAAAAACTAACTCTTGGAGTCATTTAAACCAAGAGTGAGCCCAGTCTGTTTTCAGAACCGTTCCTTCTGATTTCTCTCAGAACTGGTCTCTTGACCAGATTCTTCTGACCCAGAACAGCACAAAAAGTAACAACCAGGTGTCCTCAACCTGTGCCCAAGTGCTGCTTTCAACAATTGTGTGAAACACACTGTGTGAAACACACTGTTTAAGGTCATAACTATTTCCAATGGATGGTCTTAAGTTTAATGGCCACATGTTATGCAAACATGTTGTTCTGAATCAGGGGCATGTAAGGGTCAGGAAAGAAAAATAGGGAACATGGTGTAAGATTAAAGCTATGGGGGCTGAAGAGATGGCTCAGTGGTAAAGAGCACTGACTGCTCATGCAAGGACCCAGGTTCAGTTCCCAGCACCCACATATGGTGACTAACAGTCATCTGTAGCTCCAGTTCCAGGGGAATCTGACGCCCTCTTCTGATTTCTGTGGGCATTGCATGACATAGGTGCACTTATATACACTCAGGCAATACACTCATGCACATAACATAAAATAATGTTTTTTCAAAAGATTAAACTGTGTATTCAGCTTAGCTTGTGTTGATTATGTTGGGAATCCAAAGCATAGTAAAATTGATTACATTGATTTTCTTAAAGGCTAGTTAAATTTAAACAAGCTGAGTGCACAGTCGGAAAACAGACCGACTCAAAAATATGATTAACTTGGATCCCAGAAAAGTCATTCCCACATGCTTCTAAGAGACTGTTTGAATTCATTAACTCATAACTAGCACTAAATATTGCAGTTTTAAAAAATTCTTCCACATCACTTTGGGAAATAATTTCACTTATGTTATAGTAAAGGAACTGTACTCTAGCACCTTCAAGGTTCATTCTGGCCTCAGCTGGGAGTTGCCCTGCCTGTTTTCTCCCTGGTCTGGTAGTTAAGAAGTTGCCCACCCATTTTGTCACTCCTTCTGTTGGCTGTGCATGCAGTTGTCTCCATAATTGTTATACATCATTTGAAGAATTAGAGATATGAAGATTCATAGCCATAGGTGAGACTAGAGGTCTCATGTTCTTTCTAAAGCCCAATCATTCAATGGCTACAGCCCAAGAGATGCTTCAAGGAGAAGCATTAACTGAAACATTCTTGCTGTATAGTTATGCTCGCTAAAGCTTTCTTGCGACTCCAGTTTGACTGTGCATATTTCTTATTAGAAATAATGGTGCTTAGTTCTTTATTGCCACGCTAATAAATCAGTACAAGTATAGTTTAAATGTGGGAAAATGTAAGGTTTCCCTTGTGAAGTTTGATATTCAATGTTAATACAATTCAAGAAATACAATTAAGAAACTGTTATTTGAATCTTATCAAATGGTACGATCGTATTAATCTAACTTTAAGCTTAGTAGACAAGTTATTTTTTCCAGTAACATTTTTACCAAAGAAACTTTCCCTCCTTGACTATAATTATGTTAATCTGAACTTTAATGAAGGGGAAATCTGATTATCAGCCACTCTCTCTAGTTTTTAATTAGTTTGAGCACATATACATCCATTTCTGGCAACAACCCTTTTAGGATATTTGAATCCAAAATTAAGATATTAATGAAATAATGGTGTGGTTGGAAATATATATTGAATTATTCCTTTAAAAAGATAACTCATTGAAAGATAAATTTGATAAGTAAAAAATTGGTGTGCATAATTAAGAATCGCTTGTAAAGTATAATGTCTGAGAATAAAATATTTTCCTTTGTAAAATAAGTACATGTGCACTCTAAGGATCCAGGAGCATCTGTCATAGGATTGGGGAACTAATCAAAGGCAGTGAGATAACGATGCAAACAGCAGCTCTGGAGATTGTAACTGCTTTCCTTACAGCCTGAGATGAGTTTGCTTAGGTATAAAATAGGCTGTTTCAGAGCACGAAGCACGTCCTTCCTATTAACATAGCAGGAACAAATTAAACAGTTTTTCTTGGACTGTTTATATCATGTAAAACAAATTGCTGTGTAAATGGGAATTCTTAGGTTGTTAGTGGCTGATATTATTGCCTTGCTATCTTGGCACCAGCTGAAATGATAGACTAAGTCCAACATCAGTAAGCTAGCTCCTAGGGCACACTAGCACCTTTGAGCAATATTGCGGAGAAACAAACCACTTTGGCTGCCTGAGTTTTTTTCTTGACGTTAACATCTGCTGTTTGACCTTTGACCTCACCGTGACGCCATTTTCTCATTTTTAAAATGCAGACACCAACTTCAGCACAGTGTTAAACATGAAATTGGATGTAAGTGTACAGTAACGTGTCCAAGACTGTTTTTATTTGTTGCAAGTAGCAACTTTTACAGTACTTCCTGAGCATTATGATGATGTGAATTGAGACTGCTCAGAGCAAGCTGCTGATAGGGACTCATTTCTTCATGGGTATTAACATCATGCTTGGTTGGGAGGGTAGAAACCCCTTCAGTTTGTGCTGTGAGGGTCCTGAGGACTCTAGAGATCTCCTGCAAGTTCAGTGTCTGCCGAGCACACTGAGAATGAGTGACAGACCATACCCAGCACAAGCTTTCACATTTTTATTTTGACCAGATTTTTGCTACCAAAAGGTTGTGAAAGGAAGTTTATTTATGGTGGATAGATATACCAAATTATTCTGTCAGACTTTGCAATGCAAGGTGAAAATCTTTTTTTTTCTTAAACTGTGTCACAGCTTTTGGAAACTAACTGCATCACACTCTCGTTGAAAATGGCCTAAGGATAGGTATACACTCACGTGTTTTCTCTCCTCTTCCTCTAGAGCTGGATAGATAAAGCCGAAAAGCAATCGCTTCTCTCTGACACACTTGACCTGTCTGAACTCTTCCATCCAGATACATTCCTCAATGCTCTTCGCCAGGAAACTGCAAGGTAGTTAGAAATGGAGTGACTTGTTTTCCCTGGGGGTAATTAGACTGTTTTTCACCTCTGTGCAGTGCCTGATTGTTGAAAACCAGACGGGTGCATGTGCCCAGTATTTCACTTCAGTCACGGTCACCTCTTCTCAATAGCATAGCTTTATTGAAATTGAAAGTCTGGTCATGTATTTACCCAGACCTGTGCTGCCCAGGGATTTGTATGAGGCCATTTAAATTAACTAAGACTAGAAGCTGAGATTCTCAGTCACACTAGCCAAGCTCAACGTGATTAATGCCCACGGGCGGCTACCATTTGACTGCAGGAAAACATTTGTACCTTTACAGAAGTTTTACTAGACTACTCTGGATAAACCTCTTGATGAGAAGGATCTGACAGTTAAGGTCAAGGTCATTTTCTTGCCAGACCCGGCTTACTGTATGAAACAGACCGTAGTCTTTAACAGGTTAGAATATAGTGAGGTATCTGAATAAGGGTTGGTGGTTTGTGATTCCGGGATTTCACTTTATCACAGGACATTGTAATTATTCAGTCAAACCTTTACTGAATATCTGTTATGTGCTTACATTTGAAAATCTTGATCAAAATGGAGAACGTAAAAATGTCCAAGAGAGGCTTTCTCCATGAAAATCCTGTAATCTCAAAGGAAGACTGACACCTAAGCAACCAGCACTAAAATCTTAGATATACAGAATCTGGTAGATTATTTCACTTCAAAATATCTATCTTCATTTATTTATTTCACTTAAAAATGAAATAAGAATATATCTTCATTAATTTATTTCCTAAGGATTTTGTTTTCATGTGGTTTGGTTTGGCTCTGGAGATAGAACCCAGGGCCTCCTCCAAGCTTAAGCACATGCCGCACAGCTGCACTTTACACGCACACACCCCACTCCCCCAGAATTTTTTCTTTGTAATTTGATGCTTTACCTTTACAGGGCAATGAGCTGTTCTGTGGACAGTCTTAAATTTGTGGCCTCCTGGAAAGGTCGACTTCAAGAGGCAAAGCTGCAAATTAAGGTACTCATTAAAATGTCTAAACTAGCAGTCTCCTATCTTTATAGTAGTAAGATCAAGAGAGATTGATTATACAAGCTAATTTCATTCTAACTGTATGAAATACAACATAAAATACATAATTTGAAAAAGGAAAATCCAGGTGTATGCAGTTTAAAAATGGACATTTAAATCATAATCACACTGGTGCCTTTTTCTAATTACGGGAGAGCAATTAATGAGTCTAATGTGTTTACTTTAAAAGACAGCAGGTTATCCAGATCAGTTTGTTTTGGTTTTCTGAGGCAGGATCTCCCTATAGCCCTAGCTGACCTGGAATCTCACTGTGTAGACCAGGCTGGCCCCAATATCACAGATCCACCTGCCTCTGTTTCCTGAGTACATATATCACTATACTCGGCCCAAATCAATTTTTAATAAATGCAATTTCATTAACAATTCTAAATTCTGGAACCCAGATTAACTCTGCATCTGTTGGGTCATATTCATCCAGGTCAACTACCGTGGAAGGTCAATGTGAGCCTCGCCCAGTATCTCTAACTGGTATTGGCTATGCCCAAGCACTTCTGTTCTCTACACAGAGGCTTATGTTCCTGCAGACTAGAATTTCTTTAGCAGGGGGTCCCAGGACAGCATTCCAAGAGGGCGAAGCAATTTTAAAGGTCACCTTTGAAATTTGCTTAAAGTCTTGACACCATGTTTTGCTTGGTTTTGAGAGTGGCTCTCCCTATAGCCCCAGCTGGCCTGGAATTCTCTCTAAACCAGGAAGACCTTCATATCACAGAGATCCACCTGCCTTAGGTTCCTAAGTGCTGGATTAAAGGAGTGCTCCACAACGCCTGGCATTGATTCCACATTCTAATAGATCAAAGCAAGTAGCAAGCTGAGCCTAAATTCAGGGTTGGAAAAGAAACCCCAACTCTTGATAGAATTGATTTTTGACCGTATTTAGTGGCCTGCCACAAGTTATTATTAAACTGTGGCCACTGAGAATGAAGGACGATTCTGTGAGGAAAGACAGGTGCATGTAGCAGAGTCCAAAATACACCTGCACCTGCATAGAAATGTCTGCTTAGGGAGGTGCAGGGGCTGCTTTAGCAAGAGCCAAACCAAGTCACCATTTTGTATCTGGCTGCGTCCACGGCTATCCTCAGCCACATGTGGCCCACAAGCACAGGTTGGATATGCTGATGACATAAAAACAGAAAAATACAGGATTTCTGAAGATTTAAAAAAAAAAATCAGAGCTTTAAGAACAATTAGAAATGACTTAAATACTCAACAGAAAATAATTTGTATATTAATAAAACGAAATATAGTTGTTAGGAAAAAATGAATATACCTTAAAATCAATGATGAAAATGGGTTGTGTATTAATCTAAAGCATGTGAACCTTTACATACAAGTTGGAAACAACAGCAGTAGATTATTGCTTATGGACACATACAGTCAATTTTGTAAAACTAAATTCAGGATAATAGCAAGAGAAGGACCAGGAAAGGCAAGGCATATACAGTAGGTACCAACTGTGTGTGTTATGAAAGCCTTCTAAAGCTGAGGGAGCCCTTTCAGAATACACTGGGGCTGCAGGAGTTCTTTGGGATATACTCAGGCACTTGTGGTTGGCCTGATACACTCTCTCTCAAAGTCAGTGGCTTTGAAGCTGGAATTCCTTGTTAACTTAAATTTTTTTTACTTTTTTTCAATATGCTTATATCACATTTTCAAGTACGAATAACTTGAGTATGAATGGTTTTGTCTTGATGACTATTTGTTAAATTGAAAACCCTCCACTAACAAGCAAAACTACACTAAACTCCGTAGATATTAGCAGATATTCTCAGCCATGTGATTCTTTTAACACAATGGAAGAAAATGGGCTCTAGTTCCCACAGTTGGTTCTCTGCCTGCAAACAGCATGTCATCCTCAGGACTGCACTGATGTCAAAACAAACTGCTGCATCAACGCAGGGCACACCCCCAAAGTGCATATATAATGCACTCATTAAGAACTGTTTACTCAACAGGGAAAGTGTGGCATTCAGAGAGGTGTGTTCAACACCCCCTCTTCTGAAATGATAAAATGGACACAAGTGTCTAGGAAAAATTGCAAAATTAAGTATTATGAGGGCTTTTGATCAGAATTATCCAAGTACTATTAAACTTCCTTCTTCCTCACATTAGTGAATTTTCTATATAAAATAATTTTATTATCACCACATTCTAACCAACTGAGCTAACCAGCCCAGTGGCTTATATAAAATCATTTTAAATGTCTAAGAATTAGTGGGTAAATGAATAACATTAGCTAAAGGGTTGATACCCTAGCATCTGCTTTCATTCCTCCTTCCCTGGGAGGGTGTACCTTTGTCTGGCTGAGTTTGGGGCAGGATTTGCTACTTCAGGAGCATCTCTGTCCTGTAGTGACTTGGTCCTTGGCTCAGCGTGGATGTGACTAAAAGTTGGGCCATTTGTCTGGAGAACTGTTATTTCTTCAGTAATAAGGATAATGTTTGGAGCCTTCCTTAGAACTCCATTTGAAGCCAGAACAAGGGTACAATTTATTGATAACACATTAATCTCTGATATATTTTATATGTTAATCTTCAGAGCAATCATCTCAGGTAGACACTCTTGTATCTTATAAAGAAGGAATTGGAACATTTGAACACTTAGATCCCACAGCCTGTGCTTTGAAATGAACGATGAATGCAGAATACCCTGTACAGTGTTCAGAGCCACACCACACAGTCTTGGAGTCTGAGAAGAACTGGGCACTCAAGCTTGATGTAGTGAGGGCTGTTTCTAAGGCAGCTGAGAATATTTTTTAAAATAAAGTGCCATTAGGCCGTAATTAAAAGAAATCAACTGTACCACAAGAATGGGAGAAGATACTCACAGAGTCTGTATCTGTCAAGGGACTTGCAACTAGACTTACAAACAGGCATAGCATGTACACAGATAGCCAATAAGCACAAAGATCATTAGCTATCAAGGACATGAAATCTGAAGCATAGTAGTAGACTACTTTACCCCACTGGGATGATAATTCAAAAGACAGGTGCTGGCAAGATTGTTGTGAAAACCTTTACCTCCAGTATGTGTATATGAGTGTCACTTTAGAAAACAGCCTGGCAGTTTCTAAAAATGCTACCTTGTGACCCAGCAAAGCCTCAAAGGCCAGTGGAGTATCAGCTGTCCTTGTGATGAGGTGACTGACCTGACAGGGAACCTCTGCACCACTGTACTCTTGAAGACAGGACCCTACAACATCTTGCTAGCCTGAGAACAGATCACAATTCATTGTGCACTTTCTACTGAATGGCTATCATGTTTGCACTGTTACAGGTAAAAGAACGGTCAGTTCAATCATCTTGTCAGAGTCTACTTATAGCTTGTTAAAACATGAAGGTCCTATGGAAGTTCATTGAGCTTGGCATAAGACCTGTATCATGAGGAAGTTGATATGGCTGTAAAGATAAACTGTTGAAGAACTCTGAATGCAACATACTGACTGCCCACCTACCCTTTACATCGGGTAGGTTAGCACTGAAAAAACTGATGAACTGATCAAAGAATGAAGCTAACATTCCTGAAAGAACTATATTATTTTTCAAGTATCTTACAGAGTCTGTATATCTATATACACTAACATTACCTTGGGCTATATTCTTCCTCTTTTTTAAATTTTTTCAGCTCTGCATAGCAGGGTAAAAAATATTTCAATTACACTCATACATATATGTCTTAAAAACAGCACATAACATTCTCTTGACTCTGAAATTTAGCAATGAAAATATATGTGTAAATAGACTTTAATCCTATATCTGATGAACAGCAAAACTATTGCTTACTATAAGAAAAACAAGTTTTCTCATTGGAAAATGCTGCATTAAATTTTCCAATTATAGTTCTAAGAAGAGCAAAAGCATCTGAATAGTGTTTGAACATGAAGTGTTTGAACATGAAATGTAAGGCTGCAGCACTAACTAGAGTCATGAATGTTGTTGCATTATTTAAAAGATGATGTTAGAGTACACTCGGAACACGTTTGTCCTTTAGTTAGGTTTCTCTTCCCACTGTTCGTGGGGGGAAAAAAAAATCTGGCTTTTGTCATTAATTTCTATTAATCCAGTTCCAAGGCACCTGTGGTTATATAGTCTGTCACATTGAGTTTTTCCTAAAATATTAGCTAAAAATAAGAATTCAGTCTGAAGAAAGTTCAGTCAACCTGGGTTAGGTTTTATCTCTAAATAAAAGGCCCGAATCTATTTTTTAGCATTCAGGATGCCGAGCTACAGAGGACAGTGTTGCCTTTGATCTTAAGATCAGAAAGTAGTACCTGGCATTTAGTACACATTGTAACACTTTCCACCTTTCCGTGCAGATCAGTGGCTTGTTACTGGAAGGATGCAGTTTTGATGGCAGTCGGCTTTCAGAAAACCAGCACGATTCCCCCAGCGTGTCCTCGGTGCCCTCTTGCTACATGGGCTGGATTCCACAGGTGAAGCCCTTGGGATGGGCCTGGTTTCCAACATTATCAGTTCACTCTTGGATTCTGTGTTTAGAGTAAGACAGTCTTAGGACATGAGATTTTGTTTGTTTTCAGATTTTATCTGCATACGTACAAATCTGTAAAATACTTTGTAAAGAGGCAAAGAACACTTTTAAAGCATTTTGTTTGGGAAACACTTGATTTCTGAAAAATATATATCATTAGAGCAAATTCTTTCATATTAAGAACCCCCATGTATCGCAGTCCTGTCTTCAGCATGGTGCCCGTGCGCTGTGCCCCCTCCCTCATGTGCTCCCTTGGCCAGCGAAATTCAGCCTGACACTGGAGAAAATGAATGTGCTGTGTGAGGACATGGCCTTGCAGCAGTGTGGCTTCTTGGCTCTCTGAACAATAACTCTAGTTATTGCTACAGTCTTCCATTTCATGTTCAAAACAATTCAGATGTTTTTGCTCTTCTCAAAACTCCTACTGGAAAATTCAATGCAGCATTTCCCAATGAGAACACATTTTTCTTATAGTAAGCAATAGTTTTGCTGTTCATCAGATACAGGATTGACATCTATTCACACGTTTTCTTGCTAAAGGCAATGGCATGTGCTTTTTTAAAGACACATGTATGCCTCCAGGTTCCACTGTGGAAAAATATTTTAATAATGAAGATTTTTGTTTTGTAACTGCTTATCAGGAGCATGGTCTGGTGTAAGGCAAGGCCTGACATGTATGAACACCCGGTACAATCATGTTCTATGCCCAACTGTGGGAAGATCTCTAACAGATGTGGCAAATGTTCCCTCACAGGCAAATGGGGAAAACCAAGATGAAGAATCAAGATCAAGATAATTTGTATTTCAGAAATTTCTACTGAAAAGTTGATAATTAAAAATTACATGGTTTTTGAGCTCAGGTTGTAAATGAAACTGAAAGTTATATCCACAAGTTCAGAATGGACTTTGCCAAGAGCTTTAACTTTAACTACATCATATAAAGTTGGATACGAACTTGATGGGTTCTGATGAGTCTAAATTATATAAAGTACTAATTCTCTGGCAAATAAAATTTCAATCCATAAGTGACCATGATGGAAGAATAAAAATTTTGACAAAACTGGTTCCCTCAAGGAGGGCCCCAGCACTAGAGCATGGAGCGTAGCTGGCTTAGAATGAAGAAAGAAGAGTTCCCCAGGCAGCATCCATGGCCCTGACAGGAACAGCGCCGGTCAGCATTGCTGGGCTGCCATGGGCAAAGCTAGGCTCTACCAGGTTCTGTGAGAAGCACTGTGACTTTACAAGACTACGGATTGAGACTTTAAAATATTTTGCTTCATATATTATTTCTATTTGGTTGTATTTTTTGGTAATTTTTTCTAAATGATTTATTTAATAACAACATACTTAGAAGCATATCATTACAACACAATTGACATATTCAATAACGGTTT
>NW_008329031.1:1000609-1001618 GCF_000622305.1 Nannospalax galili
GCCCCTCCCCATCTCTTCTCACTTCATGTTCTCTTTTTTCTTATTTATTTTTTTCATGGGGCTTTTGGCTGCTCTAACATTTCCCCCCCTCTGAAGAGGTAACCCTAAAATCTTTTAAGGATTAGATAGAAGCTCCCAAATACTTTTCAACATTTTTGGCCTTTGGAACAGAGTATATTGCTAAGAGGCCCAAGGACATTGTGGGTTTTAGCCAAGAAACTGGCTACTTTTCTTTGGGGCCTTTTTAACCCTAACTGCCTAGCCAATTCCTACCTCCTATTCTTATCATGCCATCCTCTGAGGAGGTTATCCAAATTGCCAATAGGGAATAGGGACGCAGACCACTCTGGCTTCTTTCACACTGAACAGTTTTATTTTTTATACTTTAATAAATCAGGATTGAAATAAAAATCTAGAAACCATTTGGAAAAACAGCACATGAAAGGATAAGTGACGTGAACTTGGCATTTACCTACAAAGAGCTAAAAGAGTGTGATTTTAAAACATTTTGGATTTTCTTCTTTCTCCTACCTCTGTTGAGTTTCTTTACCTCACTGTTTCCTTACCCTTGTCCTGGTTCCTGCAGTTATGTCTGTTTGCATACTTATTTATCAAAGTCTGATCCTAGGATCCACATATGAGGGAGAACATATGTTGATTTTTTTTCTGAGATTGTGTTAACTCACTTAGTATAACAGATTCTAGTTCCATCCATTTACCTGCAAATTTCATGATTTCATCTTTCTTTACTGCTGAGTAAAACTCCATCGTATATATGAACACATTTTCATTATCCACTCATCAATTGAGGGACACCTAGGTTGCTTCCATCTCTTAGCTATTGTGAAAAGAAGAAACTCAACAGAGGTAGGATCATAGGATTAAGAGTATTAGTAAGGAAGAAAGGGGGTGGGGAAGTGGGGGCACCTTAAGTGGGAAAACCATGATAGAGGGGTGAGATGATACAAGAGAGAAACAATGCCTAGCTAGTCACGAAAACCAGAGGGAA
>NW_008329031.1:1002595-1008829 GCF_000622305.1 Nannospalax galili
GTGATAGTCATGTATATAGAGATTAGAAATGTATGTGAAAACGTCTCAATGTCAATAGGCTTGGAATGAATTTTTCTGTATGAAACTGTGTGTTTTTACAATGCAGTGGAGATCTTTTTTAAACGTTGGAACCTCATTTAATTTTATGTCTTATAGAGTTTATAATGAGTAAAAGATTATATAAGCGTAATAATTCATCTGTAAACCTAGAAATGTACAGCCAATTTTGAAAGAGATGTACCCTAGCTCAGAAAAATGTTATTGAATAGGTTAATGCTGTTGTAATGAAATGCTTCTTTTAATTAAAATTAAAAAAAAAAAAAACATTTTGGATAAGCTATTTCCCCCTCAGCTTCTGTAATTTTCCTTGGCATGTACTGGCAAACAGCCTGGCACTTGCCCTCCTCCCTACACCACACTGAGCCTCTCCACACGTCCTGCTGCTTTCAGATCCTCTCCCCAACCAGTGAAGGATGCCAGGCATATTGCTGAGAGTTTCTGAACATAAAAGTTTAGAGACCAACAATTTTGGATAAGCTATTTCCCCCTCAGCTTCTGTAATTTTCCTTGGCATGTACTGGCAAACAGCCTGGCACTTGCCCTCCTCCCTACACCACACTGAGCCTCTCCACACGTCCTGCTGCTTTCAGATCCTCTCCCCAACCAGTGAAGGATGCCAGGCATATTGCTGAGAGTTTCTGAACATAAAAGTTTAGAGACCAACAGAATTCTAGTCCCAGCTCCCAAAATCATGATTTAGGCCAAGCAATCTCACTGAAGCAGTTTCCACATTTATAAGTGGAGGTGGTGATGCTGTGGGACCTTGTTGAGGCTTAGAGACAGTCCTGTGTGTGAGAAACACCTGTATATGTGAGACACTCAGCAGCTCACACAGGGCTGATCTAATTTATCCTCTTGCCTGTATTTTAAAATTTTTTTATGATAATAATTACCCTATTTCACATAGTTCTTTATAGTTTACTGGTGCTTTTGGTTCTTAAATACCTGCAGCATTATCACATAACAGATACTCTGGTTACAGAGACACCAGGCTTACCTCTACTGTGAGGCAAGAAGGGAAGGTTGGGTAAGCGTAGAGAAATGGAGAAGGTTATACATGCCCAAGTGACAAGTCACCGTGAGACGGAACAAGGATAGACTAGGCAGGCTCACCAACTGCTGCTTCAGTTAGGTGTGATTTTTTTCATTAAAGTGTTTTCTAGGTCAGCTGTGGCTATTTTTACTCAATTTGCAGTGGAAAAGAAAGGTCCACATTTCACTGTATTCTTAGTATGAAGGACAGTCAGAGGAAGCCTGCATATCATGTTAAGACGCTGGTGAAGTCACCGTGTCTCCCTCCCACAGCGACTTCTTTGCAGAAAGTCTAGAGTTCTTTTAGTAAGCTTGGGTGAAATCATATACTTCATTGCTTTGCAGACTAAACATTTTAAGCCAGATGGAGGTTTTTCTCATAAGTTCCACATTATCTAATATCCTAAAGAGCTTCATTCCAGCAGAAACTTGCCCTCTCCACCAGCTCCTTTGCATAGTCTTTATATTCAAACTTTTCTTGATCACATCAGAGAAAGAGAAAACTTATGCAACATGCTTATTTACATAACACAGTTTCTATCTCTGAAAAGTAATTGGGCCAAACTAACATAAAACTTCAAACTTTGGCTTCAGTATTGAACCGAGCCAACTGAACAAGTTTCTTATTGTATGCAAACACATTAATGCAATCATAGTACATAGATTTTTAATTAGTAACTTTTTGTTACACAATAATGTATATTGTAAATTACACTGCATTAATTTAATACAGTATATTTGTTAATAGTTTTAATAAAATTTTAATTTTATCCAAACATTTTAGTCTAGCAGGGTCTACTGCTTTGGCCTATTAAAGTAAACTTATTAAAGTGGGAACTGGGTCATAGAATGTAATTTAATTAAGCAGTATGCAGAGGAACTGTGATAACCCTTAGAATACCTGATCCTGAGCTCTGCTTCTACCTGGCATCTTAGAGCAAATCCTCTCAACTTTCTCATAAACGTAATAACATTTACCACTCTGGAGATTTTGAGAAATGCCACGCAAAATGTCAAGAAGCCACAGTGGTACTTTGCTCTAAAATGCTGTAGGTTTGGGGACAAAGACTTGTCCACCTCCCCATACAACATGCGAAACCCACAGCTACAAGTGACTTGGAGGGATTTGGAGCCAGTATGCTGATAGTGAACACACCACACATCACCTGTGCATTACTGTTAAGCTTCTCATGTAAAAGGAACTGTATTAGTATCAAAATGAAGAAATTCAGGGACAGTCTCCTGACCAGAAACAGTATGCAGAGTATCTCACTGCATTGCTTCGGTTTCTTGGGTCTCCAGAGTAAAGGGACGCGAAAAGGGTGGCCAAGAAGGATAGTTTAAGACCTTTCCTGGCCTTGAGAACCAGCATTCTCAGATTCAGGTCTCTTTAGTCCATCAATCACATAATGCATGTCTGCTCTTTGTAAAGGTTCTAGAAGTGACATGAGAAGAAAGCCCGCATGGGGTGATTAACAGTCTCAGGCCTGAATCCTACAGCAGAATTGGAGATGAAAGGACTTAGTGACAAATAATATCTGAAAGTTCTCTTTGCTTCAATCCCTGCATATTTTCTGCAGTCCAACTTGGAATTCATTCTCGTGAATCCTTTTTAGGTTGACATCCCAGAGGACTCTTTTATTTTAAATTTAATATTCTAAAGCACATTGATATGTGTGCATTTCCTAATCTGAATTTCAGGCTGCTGTGAAGAGTGGTTCTCTATTTGTGCATGTACTAAAATACTTAATCTCATCAATTTTAGCTACAACACAAGATACCAAATACTGTTAACTGCGTGGAGAAGTAGCCGACAGCTATTGATGCAAACATGGAGCTATTCAGAGAGACTCGGGATGGATGGCATGTTTATTTTGGAGGATGAGTCTGCATAAAGAGTGGATTTTATTATAAATACATCAGCAATGTCCAAGAGACAAGCAATTTATGTCAAAGATGTGAGAAATTATAACAATTTTTCTACTGGGTGGAGTGTTGGAAAAGATAAAGTTTGTGTAATGCTCATTAAGACTTAAGGTAGTATTAAAAATACTTCCTTGAAGCCAGGTGTGGTGGCACATGCCTTTAGTCCAGGCAGGCAGCTGTGAGTTCAAGGTCAGCTTGGTCTACATAGTGAGTTCCAGGCCAGCTAGACCTACAGGGAGACCCTGTCTCAAAAAGACCCCCCCTCAAAAAAAAACCAAAGAAAAATATCATAACACCACCCAGTACAGGCAAATAGGTGCTAACAAGCTGAATATTACTATTATGGATGATTCCACAATTGGTAGAAAGGAAGGAAAAGGGCAATCCAAAGAGTAAGATGTGTATATACTAAGCCTTCAACTTCCAACTGTGACCTATGCAAGGGTCACATGACCTGGAGAGAAACTTCTAGGCAAGTACTCCATACCCTAAAAAGATGTATTCCCATAAATGCTGTTGTCTTTTGTTTTGAAAGATAATAGTAACTGTGGTGGTTTGAATGAGAATGTCCTCCATAGGCTCCAAGTAGTTGAACACTAGGTCCCCAGTTTATGGTGCTGCTTGGGGAGGGTCATGGAACCTTTAGGAGATGGGGCCGTGCTGGGGGAAGCACATCACTGGGGGTGGACTTTGAGAGTTCTTAAGCCTTGCCAGATTTCTAGTCACTCTCTGATTCGTGTGGCTGCTTGAGGATGTGAGCGCTAAGCTTTCTGTATGGGCCACCTTTGCCACCAAGCCTCCCTGCCATTGTAGAGAACTCCCTGGAACCATAAGCTCAAATAAACTCTTCCTTTTTAAGTTCCCCTGGTCACAGTGTCTTATCACAGCAATAGAAAAGTAACTAATACAGTAAGTAACAGTGTTTATGTGCGAATATTCGTAGACCAAAGTCCTTTCTGAGCCATCCACTCTGTGGCGACTTTGCCACTTCCTCACCAGGTTACCATGGGTAAATTCTTGATGGGCTTTTGATCCATCATTTCTAATACTATAGAACAGCTCAGCCTAGTTCTTAAATTCCATCCCGACTCTAACCATTCATCATGATGTTGAATGAAATCACGTAAGTTGGCAAAACACTAATGTTAAATTTGAATTGGAAGTACCATTATAAACTCATCTAAAAACATTTCTCCTGTCACTGAAAGGTTCTAGAATGAGAGGAACTGGCCTTTCCTTGTACCCAAGTTACAATCTGTGATAGCATAGTTCTTGGAAGGAACCAGGGAATCATCACAGTAATGGCTAGTTTCGTTTCTGTGACAGGAATTGTGTGAGCGCTTCCATCCTGTTGTGCTAGAAACACAGTGGTGCTGCTGAATTTTGGCATCAAAACTCAGCAGATTAGAGTTATGCATAAAGGCCAACAACTTGAACACTCATTAGATAACTGATTTGCATTACACCACATCAAATATGTTTTAAGTCCACTGGCTTATTTTAAAAAAAGAAAAAAGTGATCATTAGTGACTTTGAGTCCTACCAGGGAAACACTTGTTTTAAAAACAGATGAAGGGAACATGAATAGAACATGATAAATTGAAGCTCCTCTTCATAGATCCATTACTGCTTGGAAATGAAGAAAAGATGTAGCACCATTCTATAATCTTGAAGTAATGATCATTAGCCTACACCATCCAAAGAGGGAGACACGGCCTTATACACTTCTTGATGGACACTGGCTGTGCCGCCCTTGCAATATTTTCGCTGAGAGGGGCGTGTCAGCCCACCGTGATCAACTGTGCAGGGAGGCTAGGGATAAGATTGGGGAATGCTGGGGCCTTGCTGTGCCTGCCTTACAAAGGGAGAGCTAAGGGAGAGGGACGAGAACCCCGCAGACTTTGGTTTAAGAGACACATGAAGCCCCAGACTCCAGTTGGATTTGTATAATGATTTTAGGGGAAGCAGTTTTTGAATAGGACAAGATAATGCTCGTCTGCTATTAGGGAGTTACCCGTTTTCATTTGTGATAATACTATTTTTATATTTACAGATTCATAGATAAAATTTTACAAGATTTTTTTAAATCGTATTTGGGGCTAAAGGAAAGTTGTGTGTGTGTATGTAAATGCAGGACTGATGCATGCGTAGAGGTCAGGACAATCTCTCAGGTGTAGTCTTTCCAGCAGGTTTGACACAGGGTTCCTGTTGCTCACCACTGCACATGGCAGGTGGGTGGCCTGACAGCTGCTGGGAATTACCCGTCTCACCTCCCCTCTCCCCGTAGTCACTGGGATTGCACATACTTGTTCTACAGATCCAGCTCTTATGTGGACATTGGGGATTTGAACTCAGGTCTTCTTGCTTGCATAGCAAGCACTTCAGACAATGAACAATCTCCCCAGCCCTTAAGGGAGGTTATTAAAGGAGCGATGATTGGGAGTGAGTGGATTGCAATGGAATGGTAGGGGTTGACTATATTAATCTTTGCTTGAAATAGTTAATATCAATACAAATTAATATTTGGAAGGTTTGTATTTGTTTTAGTTATCTAATAACATGCTTTAGCTGGTATGAAGCTGTATTTTCAGACCATTTTTTTCTTTTTGAACAGGCAGCCTATGGTCCGTACTCCCCGGATGAGTGCATCTCTCTACCAGTTTACACCAGTGCAGAAAGGGACTGTGTGGTGACCAACATTGATGTTCCCTGCGGTGGCAACCAAGACCAGTGGATTCAGTGTGGAGCAGCTCTGTTCCTTAAAAACCAGTAGATCTGAGGCCACACAGAACAGCTTAGCAAAGTGACAGTTCCTGCTCAAGTTTACATAGAGCACTTTGTCAGTCTGCATTTAAAATGTCAGCTCATAGTGTTAGCAGTTAGTTTTCTGGTTGGTGATCTCTTTGGGTTTTGTTTTAATGTGTAATAACACAGCACCTTTTTAAAGTAATAATTTAATGTTTAAGTAGAGTATTTGATGGCATTAAACATTCCTATGAGGAAATTCACTTTTCCAGTGGCTCAAAAATATATTTTAAACAAGATTTAAAATGCTGTATTGTAAGGAATTGGCAATATTTTGGTTATCATTTTGTATGATTTAATAAAATATAAGATCATAATAAGCTATCTTAGCCCTCTATGGTTTTATATGTGCATACCACTCTGCTTTTAAATACTGAATGTGTGGGTATAATGAATATATTATAGATATCA
>NW_008329031.1:1008916-1076129 GCF_000622305.1 Nannospalax galili
ATTCAGATGAGAAAGTAGATAGTGAAAGATTAATTTTGGTTATATTCTTAAATAGTTG
Organism: Nannospalax galili; assembly: GCF_000622305.1. NCBI lineage: Eukaryota > Metazoa > Chordata > Mammalia > Rodentia > Spalacidae > Nannospalax > Nannospalax galili. The sequence goes on from NW_008329031.1 coordinate 1,008,975, forward strand.
GCTTTAAAAAATTCTTGGAGCTTGTATTTCAGCTGTACAAGGCTCCCTGAAATCAAGTCAGTCAGTCATACGGGAGCAGAATGGCAGTTCAAAGGCTGCCTTGGAACCTTGGAACAAACAGATCTAGTAGGCATTACGTCACTCTTTACCACTTTCTGTGTGTCTGTGCTGGTGCCAGGACCACAGGGGTTTTGCTGTTTTAAAATATTTTTTCAGAGCTGGGAATGGAACCTAGGGCTCTGTGCATAGTTGGCAAGCACTCTATCACTGAGCTAAATCTTTAGCAGTTGTTGGGCAGTTATCAAAAAAAAGTTATATACCTAAAAACAAAAGATGAAATAAAAGGAAAACAGCATTAAAAATATAAATTAAGGGGCTGGAGAGATGGCTTAGAGGATAAGAGCACTGGGTGTTCTTTCCAAGGACCCAGGTTCAGTTCCCAGCACAACAAGGCAGCTACTAATCATCCTAACTCCAGTTCCAGGAGATTTGATACCCTCTTCTGGCCTTTTTGGCATTGGACACATGTGATGCACTTACACAGAGTCATGTGAAACTCTACACTTACAATGAAAATTTATATATATTTTTTTTAATTTTTACAATGTATTAAGAACAGATATAGCTTCCAAATCCCCTTTCCACTCATTGAAAGTCAGTCTCCCTCTCTCTCTCTCGTAAAGTTTGTTACATATTATGTCTGGGAAAAAAATTAGACTCTCAAAGTAATCCTAAGGAAATAGAAAATGCAGCCCAGAAACCAGGGCAAGGTTGTGGATAAAGAATCAGATGATAAATGTTATCATTTCCCATACATAAAACTTTTTATCATCTCTAACAGTAAAATTCTGTGTGTAAAAGTTAAAAGATTAAATGCTTAAGTGAATGTATTTTATACCGTAATTTTTAAATTTCTGAGAAATGTGAAATAGATTCAGAAATTACAACTAATTTTCATTGAATTATCATTTGTGCCCATTTAGTTCCAGTCAGGAGACAAAAATCACACTGTGATCTGAGCAAGGAAAGTATGATCTAAAGATTTGTTCGTTGAATTCCCCTGCAGCCTGAGCAGCTCACTCTCTCCCAAACTGGGTCTCCTTTCTAGCCTTGGGCCTGGCCCACTCCTGCTCTTCTGCCTCAGATCTCTTGACTAACTTCCCAACCCAGGCTAGCTTACTCCTCTAGCATAGTTTGTTAGAGCTTCCACAGGCTGTCTCCACCCCCCATCTTGTCCCTGGCTTCCTGATCTGCCAGATACAGATAGGCCTACTAGCCCAGTAAGTCAGATCCCGCCCATGGTCTCTTGATGCCCTGCAGCTTGAGCAGCTAGCTCCACACTCTCCTGCACTGGTTCCCCCTCCTGGTCTCGGGCCTAGACCCACTCCAGCTCTTTCTGCCCCAGATTGTGGGACTAACCTCTCAGATCAGACCCGTCCATTGTGTCCTGATCCCCTGCACCCAGACTAGCTCAATTCTCCAGCTTTGTTTGTTAGACCCTCCACAGGCTGTCCCCAACCCGTCTTGCCCTTTCCCAGCTCCGGATCTGCCTACCCCAGACCTGCCTGCTACCCAGACCTGCCTGCTACCCAGACCTGCCTGCTACCCAGACCAACTACCTTGGGAGAAGTTGAAGCACACATCAACTAACTTTTTATACCTGAGCAAAAAGCAATCAAGCTACATCAAAAATATAAATAGAACCAAACTTCAACTAAACAAAGGCAGAATAGAATTTCCTATCAGACACACAACCAACAAAAGATATCCATATGCCCAAATGGTAACAAGAAAAAAAAAAAAAAATATATGAAAACCAAAAAGAATATGTCCCCAACAACATTCACCAGTCCTACAAAAGTGGACTACAATAAGAATCACCTGAGGAACCCCATGATGCCTATTTAAAAGAATAAAACATGATCAAGGAATTTAACACTCAAAGAGGATAGGCATAAATTTGTGAGGGGACCTCAAGAAAATGCAAATATGTGGTTGAATGAAATAACAAGCAATTCAGGACTTGAAAAGTGAATTCATGAAAGAGAAATGTTGAAGTAAACCCAAGGGAAAATGAAAACGGAATTGAAAAACTCAGTAAGTCAATTTTAAATGACAGGAGAAAGCCTCACAAGCAAACTGAATGAAATGGAAAAGAGAATATCAAATCTTGATAGCAAAGTTGATGAACTGGACTCTGTAAGCAAAGACTATTAAAAAAAAATTTAAAGCACAGGAATGAAACACTCAGGAAATGTCAGACACCAAACCAACCTATGCATCATAGGCATACAGGAAGGAAAAGAATCTTAGATCAAAGGCATTGACCAGATCAACAGGATTATAGAAGAAAACTTCCCTAAATTAAGGAAAAGACATACCTATACAGGATATAAGAAGCACAGAACACCAATGAGACGGGACCAGAACAGAAATTGCGCACAGTATACAGTAGAAACACTAAATATACAGAACAAAGAGAGAGTACTGAAAGCTGCTAGAGAAAAATCGCATATAAAGGAAAACCTTTATGTGAATTACAACTGATTCTTCAATGTAAGCTGAAAGCCAGAAAAGCCTGGATCAAAGGATTCCCAGTTCTGAATGTCCATGGATACCAATCCACAATACTTTACCCAGCAAAACTATCATAGTCAAAGGGGAATGGAAATTTTTCCATGATATGAGTAGGCTGAAAAAATTCACGTCCACCAAACCAGCCCTACAAAGAATACTCGAAGCTTTACAAAGGACTGAAGATTGGAATGACTATGCTCAAGAGGTTACAGAAAGGGAAAAAAAGGGAGATATAATTATAGAAACACAAAATAGGACCAAGAATACAAACATAATAACATGAACCAATACACACCTTTCAATAGTAACTATAAATATCAATGGCCTCAACTCCCCAGTCAAAAGACACAGGCTAGTAGAATGGATCAAGAAAGAAAACCCATCTTTTCTGTTGTCTTCAAGAACTCCTCTCACCTTCAAGGATAGACATTACCTTAGGGTGAAAGGATGGAAGAAAAATGTTCTAAGAAAATGGCATTAGAAGCAAGCAGGCACTGCAAGTCTAATATCTGGCAAAATAGACTTCAAGGTAAAACTAATCAGAAGAGATAAAGAGGGTCAGTTCATTCTAATCAAAAGAAAAACATCTAAATTAAAAGTCATCATCTTACATCAAATGGCCCTAACTATCATCTACAGAATATTCCACCCAAGCACCGAAGAACATACTTTCTACTCAGCAGCCCATGCAGGTTTCTATAAAACTGACCACATACGGGGACACAAACCCACAAATACAAAACAATTGAAATTATTCCATGCACTCTATCAGACCACAATGCAATAAAGCTTATAATCAACAGCAAAAGAAGCTCAAGTAACAACACGAACTCATGGAGATGAAACAACACGTGCCTGAATGATGAAGGGTCAAAGAAGAATTTTTTTTTTTTTAAAAGTGTTGCTGGAATCAAATGCAAGTAATTCCACAAAATATCTGGGAAACTTTAAAAGCAGTCCTAAGCGGGAAGTTTATATATCTAACTGCCTACATTAAAAAAATCAGAGCACATATAAATGACTTAATAGTATAACTCAAGACTCTGGAAAGGCAAGAACAAACCAAACCCAAACCTAGTAGTCAAAAAGAAATAACAAAAATCAGAACAATCAAATGCAAGTAATTCCACAAAATATCTGGGAAACTTTAAAAGCAGTCCTAAGCGGGAAGTTTATAACTCTAACTGCCTACATTAAAAAAATCAGAGCACATATAAATGACTTAATAGTATAACTCAAGACTCTGGAAAGGCAAGAACAAACCAAACCCAAACCTAGTAGTCAAAAAGAAATAACAAAAATCAGAACAGAAATTAATGAAGTAGAAACAAAAAAATACAAAGAATCAATGAATCTAAGAACTGGTTCTTCGAAAAATTAGACAAGATAGACTCTTGGCCCGGTTGACCAAAAGAAAGAGCAAACCAAAATTAATAGAATCAGAGCTGAAAGGAGAAATATCTCAATAGAAACCAAAAAAATTCAGAACATTATAAGGGAATACTTAAAAAAAAAAACTATACTCATTAAATTTGAAAATCTAAAAGAAATGAATGACTTTCTAAATTTATGGAAACCAAAATTAAACCAAGAAGAAATCAACAGCTTAAAAAACCCATAACAAACAAGGAAATTGAAACAGCAATACAAAACCTCCCAACTAAAAAAAAAAAAAAACAGCCTAGCTGGATTCACAGCAGAATCCTACCAGACATTCAAAGATCTACAGCCAATACTCCCAAACTCCTCCTAAGAAGCCAGCATCACTCTAATACCCAAACCAGGTGAAGACACAATAAAAAAGAAAACTATAGGCCCATAGACTTAATGAACATACACACAACGATTCTGAACAAAATACAAACCTCATATAGACACACATCAAAAAGATCAGCCACCACATCAAGTAGGCTTTATTCCAGAGATGCTGGGATGGTTCAATATACGTAAGTCAATAAATGTAATAAATCGTAAATGGACTTAGAGACAAAAATCCCATGGTCATCTCTATAGGTGCAGGAAAGGCCTTTGACAAAACCATACATGCATTCACATTCAAAGTTCTAGAGGGAATTGGACTGGAGGGAACACAGCTCAACATAATTAAAGCTACATACAACAAACCCACAGCTTCTGAAAGAGAAACTGGAACCATTCCCATTAAAATCAGGAATTAGACAAGACTGCCCACTATCTCCACTTCTTTTTATTTATAGTGCTTGAAATGCTTGCTAGAGCAATAAGAAAAGAAAATTAAAGGAATACTGATTGGAAAAGAAGAGGTCAAATTATCACTATTTGCAGATGATATGATACTATACCTAAGAGATCCCAAAAATTCCACTAGGAAACTATTAGAAATTATTAATACTTTCAGTAAGGTGGCAGTTTACAAAATTAACTTAAAAAATCAGTAGCCTTTCTATATACCAATAGCAAGCAATCAGAAAAAGTATTCATGGAAACCTCCCATTCACAATAGCCTCAAAAAATATCTAAGAATAAATTTAAGACACCAGGAGATGAAAGGCCTTACAGTGCTCATGGATTGGCAGAATTGATACTGTGAAAGTGACAATCCTACCAAAAGCATTTTATAGATTCAGTGCAATGCCAATCAAAATCCTCATGACATTCTTCACAGAGCTAGGAAAAAATATCCTAAAATTCATATGGAATCACAAAAGACCCTGGATAGCCAAAGTAATCTTGGGCTAAAAGAAATGCTGGAGGGATCACTGTAATAGAACTGTATTACAGAGCTACAGTCATAAAGACAGTATGGTACTGACACAAAAACACACATAGATCAGTGAAACACAATTGAAAGACCCAAACATGAATGCACACACTTTCAGCCACTTTATTTGACAAAGGTGCCAAGAACTCGATGAAGCAAAGACAGCATCTTCAGCAAATGGTGCTGGAAAACCTGGATCCCCACCTGAAGAAGAATGGAATTGGACCCTTATCTTTCACCCTGCACAAAAGTCAACTCCAAATGGATCAAAGACCTCAATATAAAACCTGAAACTGTGAAAGTGCTAGAAGAAAACATAGGCAGTATCCTACAAGATATATGTGTAGGAAAGGACTTTCAAAATTGTACATCAGTTGCTCAGGTGTTAAGGTCAACAATCAACAAATGGGACCTCATTAAACTAAAAAGCTGTACAGCAAAAGAAACCCAGGGAAGTGATGAGGAAACCCACTGAGTGGGAGAAAATCTTCTCCTGCTACATATCCAACAGAAGATTTATATCTAGAATATACAAAGAAATCAGGGGGAAAAAAAGAAAGAAGAAAATGGGCTATAAGAAGATGGGCTAAGGACCGGAACAGGGAGTTCTCAAATGTAGAAATTCAAATGGTTAAGAAGCACCTTTAAAAGTGCTCAGCATCTGTAGTAATTAGAGAAATGCAGGTAAAGACCACTTTAAGATTCATTTTATCCCAGCCAACTGACTAAGATCAAGAGAACAAAAGACACCAAATGTTGGTGATGATGTGGAAAAGGGAATGCTCATTCACTGCTGGTAGGAATGCAAAGTCATACAACCTCTATGGAAAGCAGTGTGGAGAACTCTTAAAAAATCAAAAGTGAATCTACCATATGATCCCATTATACCACTCCTTGCCATGTACCCAAAGGACTCATCCTACTGTTAGAGATACCTGTACATCCATGTTTGTTGCTGCTCTTTTCACAAATAAACGGAAACATCCTAAATGTTCCTCAACTGATGAATAATGAAAATGTGGTTCATTTACACAGAGAAATTCTACTCAGTGGTAAAGACTAAATTATGAAATTTGCTGGTAAATGGATTGAACTGGAAACTGTTAAACTGAGTGAAGTAACAGAGACTCAGAAAAGCAAGTGACCTATGTTCTCCCTCATTTGTAGATCTTAGCACCATTCCCTCATATGTAAGTATGTATCCTGATGTAACAGAAGGACCCTAGAAAATGAAAAGGAAACCGGGAGGTAAAGGGAAAGAAAGTGCCTGCAAGAGGGGAATAATAGGAAACAGATGTTACCAAGGGGGAAACAGGACAGTGGGGCTATTCAATTGGGAAGGGAGGAGGGAAGGACATATAAAGAACCATGGGGGTAAAGGGGAAGGAGGAACTCAAGAGGGGGGATAATAGGAAACAGGTATTATCGAGGGGAAAGTGGGGTAAATTATGTGGGTACTTAAACTGGGGAGGGAGGTTAGATAGGGAGAGAGGAGAGAGAAAGCTTAGGTGGTATAAAAAGCCAGAGGGAAATGTATTAACTGAAAAAAACCCTGCAAAATGCATATACAGTATCTGAACGTGTGTGTGTGTGTGTGTATACCTGGAGGCCTTATAACAAGGAACACAGTGCCAGACAGGAGAAACCTCCCTTCAAGTTGTTTGTCAGAGCAGTCCAAGAGACTCCCTGGATTATTGCCAGAGTCCTGGATTACCTCCCAGAACTTGAAGATAAGATCCTATTGCTGAGGACAGGACATCCTTTAGACACAGCACTTGGAGCAGTGGAGCTGGAGCTGACCTGGAAGCCTTCTCCCTGAAGACTAGCTCTCAAGATAGCCACTAGGTAACCTGACCTAGCAGAGCAACAGGAGACCAGTGTTCTGGTCCCTTGTATGCCTGGGGCATAGAGCACTACCTTTTTCCCAAAACTGCTGACCATTGCTGACCTCACATTCGGTGTCAGGAGAAGCCCCATTGTCCCACACTGCCCTTACTCTGCTGTACATTGAAATGTTTAAAGAAATTTTGTGTACAGAATGCCACACTGTGAGAATCTCATGGAGTCCAGTGGCCCAGAAGACTGCAGAGGGGTGGAGGTAAATCACTTCCCAGCATTCAAAATATTGTGCAACAGTTTACATGTTATGTTTTGATGAGCAATTGTGAAACATCGAAAGATTTTAAAAGAATGCTATAATCCTAAAATCTTAATTTTAGGGTCTCCCCATAGCCCCAGCTGGTGTAGAACTTGCTACATAGACCAGGCTGGACTTGATCTCAGAGCTCCTCCTACCTCTGCCTCCCAAGTGCTGGCATTAAAGACATGTACCACCACACCGCGCCGAACTATTAGGAAGATTTAAAACCTTACTGAAATAATCCTCTTAGCTATTACCTTGTACTCTAGAGTTCATAATGTATGTAGCTTTCTCTCTAAATTTTCTAACCCCTAAGTAAACACTTCAGATGGAAGAGCCAGACCTTTAAGTCTAGATTCAGTGAGGATTCCTCAAAAAGTAAGGTAATGAGTGATGACAGAAGACACCTGACATCAACCTCTGGCTCCACATGCACATAACTGTACACATATATACACACACCAATAAAAATACAGTAAAAGTTTGGGGGCTCTATGGAAAGATAAGGCAATGAAGATAGCAACACAAACCATACTGGAATGTTAGCCTACTGCAAAGCTGGGTATTAGTCAGTGATACCCATTTGTTTAAAAGTTACCTTTATTTATACCTGAAATAAATCATCAAATAGGAATTTACTTGAGCATAGACAATTCCTTGTAAGATAATTGCCTTATAATTCTCTCAAAGTTGTGGCCCTGTGCATATAAAGCACAGTTCTTTGAGGTAGAAACTGCTGCTTGTCTCAAATTTTACTCTCTGCAACTCCCTTATTACAGCATTTAACTCCATTGATGCATGTTCAGAAGAACTCCAGTCCTGAATCTGTGTACCTCTACTGTACTGGACTGTGGATGAAAGAATGTGAGCCCAGTAGCCCTTGGCAGCTTCCAGGATCGGGAAAGAGCCTGGTCCATATTACATCATCTTCCCACTCTCTCTCTCCCTTCATTCCTCTTCCTAGAACGAGGGCCCTGCCATCTTGGACTTGAAAGGAGGACTTTACAGACCCCAGATGCCACCTCTGGACTTCATTTGTGCCAGAGAGATTTTGCATCTTTGAACAGACTGAATGAATACATACCAGCAAGCTGGGGACATGGGCAACAGAACTGACTGGAGAGTCCCTCCAGAAACATTGCAGAAGGTACTAGGAACCATAGTGCGTGTTGTGGCCTACATGAAGCAGTGGGCAGATGAAGAATACAGAGACTCCATTAGCACATAAATAATGAATAATTCACCCATAGTTTATATCTCAATAAATACATGTTACTGATGAGAACGCTGTTACAGTGTCTGATGTGTAATCTTTAGCTAGAAATAGTCCTGTCATGATTTCTAGGCCCAGGCAAATTCCCAATAGAGAACCAAAGTTTCATCACGTGGAAGTATTAGGTGGAGTGGGTAGATGAATGAACTAGTGATTAATAATACTCAAGACTAGGAAACTCCTTGGCCAGGACTCCTATATTAAACTCCACTTATGCAGGGCTCAGGGATCATCACAGAAGGGGGTAGAAAGACTAAGAGTCAGGGAGGAGGTGCACGACCATATGGGAACAGAGTCCTACAAGCTCCTGGGACCTTGCTCATATGAACCGACAGCAGTGGTGGCAGCATTCACAAGACTCATGCAAACTCAAGCAGACAAAAACCCAGCATAGAATTCTGGAAATGGGCAGCAGGCCCCAATCTTAACTGAAGAACTATTGGCAGCTGATTACTGCTGGGTGAGGAAGACCTGATCTTCTTAGAGGGAGGGACTCTAGATAGGTAAATTAGACCTCAGTGGATGAACTTGAGCCAAGGGATGTCTGGGGACCCTAACTTGACTTGATAGGCCTTAACACAAATGACAGAATGCATGAATTTCAGTAGGGGGTTATGGGAGGGTTCCAATGGGAGTATAAAGATGATTAAGATTAAAAATTTACAAAAAAAAAAAAAAGACAACCTAAGTCAGAAACACTTTCAGCCTATGACCTCCAATGCAGCCCTCACATGGAAGAGAGGCAACAATTATACAACCATCTTTGTAAGATGACCTACTACTGAAGTCAGTTTTACACAGTTTTTCATAACCTCCAATACAGATTCATTGACATTTGTGCATAACAGGTATTTGATAAAGTGATTTAAGTCAAAAGCAAGCATGGCCATAGGACATGGTGATGCACACCTGTCATCCCAGCACTAGGAGGTGGAAGCAAGAGGATCAGAAGTTCAACCCCAGCCTTGGCTATATAGCAAGTTCAAGGCCAGCCTGGGCTACATGAGATCCTGTGTGTATTTTAAAGAAGCCCAAAATTTTGGCATTTCTACTTGACAAGCGTTGAAATCAAGTGTGTGTGTGTGTGTGTGTGTGTGTGTGTGTGTGTGTGTGTAAAATGTCAAAGTTCCGTATCTACAAAAACAAGAAAAGTGCGTGGAGGCAAGAACCCAGCCTAGAAACAAGGTGACCAGGCTGCCAATCTTTGACTTGTTAACCTACAAGTCACTTTTGCTAAGGTTTCTGGTTCATTCATGTGAATACTTTTAATTTCAAAATGTGATGTGAAGATCAAAAGAAATGCTATATGGGGGCACCGAAGAGATGGCTCATGGGTAAGAGCATGGCTCATCTTGCAGAAGACCAGGGTGTGATTCCTAGCATTCACATGGTGGCTAACAATCATCTGTAACTCCAATTCCAGGGGATCCAACACCCTCTTCTGACCTCTGTGGGCATTGCATGACATGGGTGAACTTACAAACATGCAGGCAATATACTCATACACAGAAAATAAAAGAAATGCTATACAGTAACATATGATCTTATTTTAATCTAAGATTCTTGACATCATTTTGAGAGTAGACATGAATTTAAATGCTGATTTAAAGAGATCATAAAAGTCTTAATGTTTACTGTGTAGAAATAACAATTTGAACTGATATTTAAATATAATATTCAAGTTTTGCATTGCCTGACTTAGTTATAACTATTTCTGGGTTAAAAGTATACTTCATTTTCATAACAAACTGCAATTTAACATGATGTTTGTTACTCCAGTATTTTTTCAGAGCCAATAGAGTGTGTATGACAAGTTATGGCATCTAAGAGTGACAAGTGTCCATGCCATTTCCCCATGTCACTGAGACACATTTTTAAAGTTTCATTTTTTTAAAAAAATGTACAGTATTGGTGTTTTGCTTGCATGTATGTAAGTGCACCTGTGTCATGCAATGCCCGAGGAGGCCAAAAGAGAGCATTGGATCCCCTGGAACTAGAATTACCCATGGTTGTGAGCTACAATTGTAGATGCTGGGAAATGAACCCAGGTTCTCTGTAAGACCGGATGAACCATCGTTCCAGCCCCTTTAAGGTACATTTTTATTTATTTGTGTGTGCGTGCATGTGTCTGCATGTGGAGGTCAGAGGACAGATCATGGGAGTTGGTTCTATCATGTTGGTCCTAGGGATTGAATTCAGGTCTCATTAGGCTTGGTGGCAAGAGCCTTTACCTACTGAACTATCTCAAGCTTCCTGGCCCCTAGAGACATTTCATTCTTGGGTCCATATAATTGACGAAATCACTGACACACAGGTTAAGTGACTTGCTCAGTTAGCAAATTAATAAAGTGGCAAGAAAGAAAACCCTCTCATGTTCACCTCCTGGAAAGAAGCCAGTGGAGCCACATCCTCTGCATGTATCATCTGGAGAGACTGTGTGGAAAGGAACAAGCAGGGATGCTTCAGAACCGTGGGCTGACTGATTCCTTTCCCTGACACATACTTGCTTCAGCAGAGCTTTGGGCAAAAAGATAAAATGGACTGACAGTGCCAATCAATACATCCCTGATACATCTGTATTTCCAGTGAAGACTCACCTCTACAAAACCCATGAAGAGAATAGAGGGGAAGCACTTTGAATCATGAACTTAGCTCTCAGAAATGTCAAGGAAGATTTCCTTTGCTCTGAAAGCTGAGCATTTTCCCTGTGTGCACAGCCCTGCTCTGGGGGGCCTTTGGAACTCTCGTAGACACATTCTCAACATCAAAGGAATAATGAAACCCAAACCATGTTTTCATCTTTTACATTTCTTCTAAGAGGACTGAAATATTTCAAATAGGCAGGTGAGAGTATACACAGGATAAAGGATGTGAGGATGGAGGCTTGTTCCTGGCATGTAGCTTAATGAGAATTTGGATACTTCCACATAAACTTCCACATGGATTTTCAGAGACAGCAATCACCTTGACTTTATATAATTCCCATGGCATCTTGATAGTTTTATATATTAAAGAATCAAGTTAAGAGATACCCAGAAATTGGTAAATATTTCTGAGTGTGTCTGAAGGTATTTCTAGAAGAGACTTTAGTTTGAATCATAGACTCACTAATGAAGTCCCTCACCAACTGGGAGGGCCTTGTCTGGTCTGTCTAGGATAGGATGAAACCAGATGGCAGAGGAGGGTGAATTCTCCCTCCTGAGCTGGGGCATCACCTTCTCCTGCTCTACAACACTGGAGTACCCTGACTCTCTTGTCTTTGAGCCCCAGAACAAACTAGTCCATTTCCCATATCAGGTTTGGGGCCTCAGAATCCCACCACTGGCTTTTCAGGTTTCTCCAGCTTGCAGATAGGATAGTGTGGGACTGCTTAGTCTCCATCCTTGTATGAATCAAATCCCACAATAAACCTCTTAAGTGTCTTATTGACTCTGCCCCCCAGGAGACCACTAATAGACCTAGGGGGCCAGTCCTCATAGGCTTTCTGAATAGGAGTAAATTCCTGTGTTACTTACTTTATTGCTTTGGCAAAATACTTGACAAAAAGAATCCCCAAATGGACAGGTTTCCTCTGGCTCATCGTTTGAGGTACAATCCATCCCAGCAGAGGAGCTAGAGATAGCTGCGTGTGTTGCATCTGCAGCTGTGGAGCAGAGAGAGGTGAGTGACACTCAGGTTGCTCTCTCTTTTTATTTAGTTGAGGACCTCAGCTCAGAGCATGGTGCTAACTACATTTAGGGTGAGTTTTTCCATCTCAACCTAGTCTAGGAATTCTCATAGAAATGGCCACAGGTTTTTCTCCCAGGTAAGTCTAGACCTTGTCAACTTGACAATACTAGCTAGCCATCACAATTCTCAAATTGTATTTTTTTCTATATGAAAAATACTTGCTTCCAATCTTGAATAAGCCCCATTAATGTAATCTTGATTTTTGTGTAACTAATATCTTACTGTATACATTTTGTGACCTTTTTATCACTATAAATAATGATGATCATAATTTGTTCAGTTTTCTCTTGTAGACATTTGCATTGTTCTGGGTTCTTTTCTGTTTTTTTTTTCTGGGGCGGGGGTTGGTCTTTTTGAGACAGGGTCTCCCGGTAGTGCCAGCTGTCCTGGAACTCACTATGTAGACCAGGATGGCTTTGAACTCACAGAGATCCACCTGCCTCTGCCTCCTGGGTGCTGGGATTAAAGGCGTGAGCCACCACGCCTGGCTTTTCTGCTTTTTAATACTAAAGTTCCCTAATGCTGTCAACTCAGTATCAAAAAAATTTTGAGGCAGGATCTCCCTATAGACACAGCTGGCCTGAAACTCACTATGTAAATGAGGCTGGCCTCAATCTCATAGAGGTCTGACTGCCTTTGCCTCCTGAATGTTCACATCAAAGATGTGTGCCACCATGCCCAGCTACCAAATAATTATTGAGAGAAAATATACACACTTAGTAGTTCAGAGTGCATCACAGTAGGAAACATTATAATCATAATTACATTAAGTTCACTGTTAGAATCACTGAGATGGAACCAATTTACAATCCCAATAGTACATGGGGTGTGGGGAACAGGGAGTATTGATCAAAGAGCAAAAACAATTCAAAGTTGAAAAGCTCTGAGGATCTAATATACAGTGTGGTCCCTGGAGTTAATAACATTGCATTGTTTACTTGAAGCTGGTTATACAGAACACTTTCCTCTCTCACCTCATCCCAGACACATGGAGAAAACAACTGTATGTGGTGTCGTCTCTTACGCCATGCAACCTGGATATACAGTTATGCGCAGTGTATGTACATGTTCCTCTGAGAGTCTGTGTGTGGCGGCCCAGAGGTCAACGTCAGATGTTTTCCTTAATCTCTCTGGGGCCGTGGTTACCCCTAGTAGATGTACAATGCCAAACTGGTTTCTTTTAGCCCTTTAGAGATCCTTTGATTTTGGCAATTCTTTTCATGTGGCTCATAGGACATCTCTTGAATACTTACTGTGGATTCTACTGACTAGTTTTCCTCTGGAACCATATATGGATCTGAAGCTGTCAGTCCTAGGAGGTTTTCTTCGATTCTCCTTTGGATAAATTTCTCCCATTTGTTCCGTTTTTATCCTTGGGGGAAAAAAGCTCCTTGCCCGTGGTTTCTGCGTGTCTTGTGGTGTAACTCTCGTCCCTTGAATTGCCATTTTTGTAACTTCTTTTACAATTATGGGTGGTATATATTTATTGCCTTTGGTTTTTTTTTTTTTTTTCTTTTTTTTTTTTGGTCTTTTTGAGACAGGGTTGCCCTGTAGCCTCAGTAGGCCTGGAACTATGTAGACCAGGCTAGCCTTGAACTCACAGAAATCCAACTGCCTCTGCCTCCTGAGTGCTGGGATTAAAGGCACATGCCACCACACTGGGCCTAACAGTTGGTATATATAAAGTGTTTATGCCCCTTCTGTTGTTGAAATAGTAATCCTATTAATTATGGCAATAAAGGGTGTTTGTTTGGCCTTGGAATGTTTCCAGCCCGTTCTATAACTCTGATGGCTTGCTGCTTTCTGTCTCCCTGACAGTAGATTACAAACAGCTTCGTGGATTAGTCCATTCTTTGAGGAGGACCTAGCTGATGGGTTAGAATCAGCTGAACGCTAGCTAATCCAGCTTCTCTGCTCTCTCTTTTGCATTGCCATTTCCCCATCAGGGTCCAGGCCCACGTGCTTGTTTCCTCTAGCTTACTTTAAGAATCTTCAGTGACCTGGCAGGGCCATTGCCATTTTTACTACCAGGCTGTGCTGTGTTGAAGGTCACAAGGATGCTGGAATCCAGCATGGGCTGGCCTCATTTATCTGAGCATCCTGAGATGACCTGAAGCCCCTGGAGAGTGGGGCACCTCTTCCTAATGATCACGAGGACTCCCATTCTCACTGGGCGGCAAGTGGTTCCAATCAGCCTTATGGAAAGCGGCTTCAAAGCAGCAGTCTGAGAATCAGCTGTGGGGTGTGTCGGGGCGGGGGTAACTCTAGATGCCCAAGGCTGGGCTCCCTAGAAAGCACCACCACAGGTCATTGACTGCAAAGAATACCAGAGCGACCCTCGCATCTAGCCACTTCATCTTCTGAAGTCAAGTGTGCCTGGCAGATTTTCCATTCCAAGATACTTTAGTGTACTCTGTGATTTCACTGTGGCCATCTATTTGAAGGAACATGAGGATCTAACATTGTGTTAGATCGCCTGAAGGTAGGCCTTGAGGATGCATTGAAGATGTACCCTAGTGTTGTGGTGTGACAGCATCTGCCCCTTATCTACTGACAGGAAACAATTAGAACTGACCCCTTATCTGTGTCATGTATTCTTAAGAAGCTACAGAGTCACCCATAGATGACTTTCCTCCAAAAATAAAGGAGAAAAAAATACGATGCTTATTTCGAGAGAGATTTAATCCAGAATATCTCTATAATACCTGTTAATGAATCACTCCCCCAATGTCCAAGTCTTGGTGCAATATGATTTGTAGTCTTTCCATCAGGAGCCAGAATATTTCTACTCCTCAATTCCAGCCTCCCACCAACAGAATGCAGCACAATGTCACCATGCATCTTCAAGGATAAACCTTAAGGCAGCTTGCTGCCTCTGAGTTTACTTTTTTGGGTCACTGCTGGCTTGTCAACAAACCTGGCTAGCTTCTCTTTCTCTACTGAAGAGAATTAGCAAAGGTGAGATCCAGTGGAACTGGTTGAATCCCTCTAGTTGGAATAGCTGAATGCAACTGAGTATACCTCAAGAATTAACTCAGGCTGGACCACACAGCCTATGACAGAGTCCACAGGAATAATGGTAGAGATATTTTCTCTCCTGAAAACACAGAAAACTGATGAAGTAGTGTTATGTACATTGTATTGGTAAATTGCCATGTCGTCTTTGAGCTCACAGAAAAGCTGGCTTTCCTCATTTCAGACCCAAGCATGTTTGTTTCAAGATGTGCTCCAAGGACTCCTTGTCCAAGGATGGGATAGACCCCCTAACTTTCTGACTCTGTCGCAATGCTGGTTAGAGTGGTACAAAAGTCAAAGTCCCAGGGCCAGGCAAGTGGATCTAACACAGCACTCAGCTGGTGTTCAGTGTACTGATGCTGACCGAACCTGAGGTCCAGTAGCTGTGCCAGCTAACAAACCTAAGTCTGTAACTCCCATACGATGGAAGCCTAGAATGAGAACACCCCCCCACCCCATTTTTAGGTAATATGAGTTCAATGGTTGATCTGTACTTGGGTATTCTTTAAGCTGTCCTTCCCCTTTGAAAATAGGAAGGGTTTTTTTTTTTTTTTTTTTTTTTTTGACCCACCAAGTTTAGTTGTGGTTGCTTGCATGAGCATGGGTTGGCTGTTACTAACTGGAATATAGGCAACTTGTCAGGCTGTATCACTGAAGGAAGTGGCACTGGGGGCTTGCTGGGAAGAAGGGTTTCAGTGGGGGGCAATGACAGAGGGTAACTGGGGGTGAAAACTCACTGTATATATGAAATTGTCAGAATAAAAAAAAAAAGCACACAATGCTTTTGATCAACTCATTTGGCAAAATGAAGTTTCTGTTTCCTCCTAAAAGTAATGTTGAAAAGCTGAACTATGAGCTATTCAAAGAGTTAGCTGGCTGTCTTCTGGTATGATGCCTGACTTCCCTCTATGATCAAAAATGGAATAATGTTGTCAAGAACTGAGCAGAGCTTGGCTTTTAGGCAGAAAAGGGCTGAAGAAAGCAGAAACTAAAAAGTGGTTAGCTTCCAATTTCCTTCCTTGTAGGGTTAAATCTGAGAAACCTCATGACGGTGCCTTGCAGTGACTGAAACCTTTTGCTTTTCTGCTTGTTTTTCCAGATGGTGACCTGTTTCCCTGTTCAGGTTGATGGTGTGACACTTAGCTCCAGTGACTCCATTTTGGCTTAGCCTGGTCTCCTGAGGCCCAGGGTGGGTGACTAGTTCCAGGCAATGACTCCATTATAAATAGCAGCACAGGTCATTCAGTGACACACAGCCCTCATCTTGCAATTTATGTTAACAGAGTGGAGAATAACCTGTCCCCAGGCGGCACATACACACATGCACATTTTTGTGTATTGTTTTCGATTTTTGTTTAAAAAACATGATTCAGTTCCCTATGGATCTACTAGTTTGGTTTCTTTTTTTTTTAAAAAATGAACCCTAATACAAATCACTTTGGAGACCCTTATGAAAATGTTAAAATAGAATTAGTTGACCTTGTGATGCTGTGCCTAGGTTTGTACTTAAGAGAAATTAAAATAGTATTCACATAAAAATTTTATATAGATGTTCATAGAAATCCTATTCATGATAACCAAAAGGTATTGAAAGCTAATTTCCCTTCAGATGATAAATTAGGCTTTTAAAAAAATGTGGTATATCCATACAATGGAATATTATTTTGGAATGAAGAGGAATCAAATTCTGATACAAGCCCTTACAGAGGTGAATCTTAAAGGTATTTGAAGGGAAAGAAGCCAGTCACAAGACCACGTGGAGAAGCAATTTAAACAAAGCATCCAAAATCAGCAAAGCCATGTTCCACATACTGGATGTTATGTTGCCTCAAATTCATATGCTGAAGCACAATCCCCAAGGTGAGGTGGGATTTGGGAAATGATTAGGTCATTAAGGCACAGTCCTCATGAACTGGGACTCATGTCCACATGAAGAAGCCCTGGAGAGCTCCCGTCCCCTCCTGCCATGCTGGAACACAGCTAAAAGATGACATCTATGAACGAAGGAATGGACCCTCACCAGGCTCTGACCCTGGTACTGAGACTGATGAGCTTCTGTTGTTTATAAGCCCCCTAGATTGTGGCACTTTGTTACAGCAGCATGGACAGAGATACCACTAGAGACGGAAAGAATCATCAGTTCCCTGGTGTATGGTTGTAAAAGAGGGTGGGAAAATGGAGGGTGACCCCAAATAAGCACAGGGCTTCTGGGGAGAAGCAGTGATGAGGGCTGCACAAATTAGTGGCTATACTAAAAACCACTCAACTGAGTACTTTAAATGAGTGCTTTTTATGGTGTGTGAATTATATATCAATAAAGCTGTTGAGATGCATCATGGGCATTTCACAGAACATTACATGCAAAACTAGCACATTCCAGTAGCTGCAAAAGTGACATTCTGAACTCTGTATCTGGTGCACTTTATAATAACTACACTTGGGGTTTTTCTTTCCCACCCACAGGTTTTTGTTACGAACAGTTCCAGTAAGATGTTGCTGTAGGTAAATGATTTTTATTTGTTTAAGTTAGATAACTGCGACTAAATGTTGACCCAAATTGTGCATAGCTATGCAACGTTACATGATACTTCCAGATGAATGTCTAGCAATTCTCCCTGACACCAATAGTAAATGAGACAATCTGTTTTCTTACACCTTGGCCAGCACTGGATGTAACTTCTAACTGCTGCAGATAACAGTTGCAGATGTGCTAGTAACAATGATTCATTGCCATTTTAATTCATTTTTTTGAGGCAGGCCCTCTCCTGTTGCCCCAGCTGGCCCAGAACTCACTATGTAGACCATGCTGGCCCCCATCTCACAGAGATCTGCCTGTTTCTGTCTCCTGAGTACTGAGATTAAAGACGTGCACCACCATACCTGGCTTAATTCACATTTAGTTTTAAGACATGGTCAGCCGGGCATGGTGGCACATTCCTTTAATCCCAACACTCTGGAGGCAGAAGCAGGTGGATCTCTATGAGATCAAGGCCAGCCCAGTCTACATAGGGAGTTCCAGGTCAGCTGGGGCTAGAGGGAGACCCTGTCTCAACAAATAAAACAAAAACATTTTTACTAGGTAAATACATTGCACATTTTTCTAATATTTGGTTATTTATATACTGGATTTTAGATTTTTTTCACTCTTTAGTACAAATAAGGACTTCCTATCATAGTGCCTTTAACCCTTTGTCTACCATGTTTCCTATCTCCCATCTGGCTTTGATTTTGACTTTGCTTAATGCTTTCTACTCATGAAAAATTTATTTATGGTACAAAATCTATTATTTCCTAGAACTTTTCTGTTTTACATACATAAGAATAACACTCCCTCTCCATCTCAACCTCCAAGGTTATATTAATAGAAAAATTATACTACTTTCATTTTACCAATTGGATCTTTAATTCAAATTAGCTGCATGTGATAAAGACTAGGTCTCTTCATTTTTACTGATGAATAGCTCACCTAGTCCCTTTATCTGCGAGTTAGTCCTCTTCCTCCTCACCCACTCAAATCAGTTCTTGAAATCATCTCTCCTGAAATTTGTGAACTTTCCAGAAACCTCTGCTCTCTCTAGTTGGGCCCTTCTTGCACGTTACTGATTATGTTCACTCTTTGCTGTAACTTCACGGGAACCACCCGATCCTATTTGGCAGCCTTTCTTCTGTATCTATGAAGCTTTTGTCTGTGAGCTAGCTTAGTACTTTGAGACTGTGATGAAAAAATACCACAGGCTAGGTGGCTTATGAAGAGAAGTTGCTCACATTTCTGGAGCTTGGTGTCCAGGATGAAAGTGCCTTATAGATTTGGTGCCTGCTCGGGCAGGCTGCATCTGCTCTGGCGGCTCAGCCTCACAATGCTGCTCCTTCCCAGCAGGGGAAGTTGATGTCCACAGCTTTTGGCTTTGGATTCCTGGGATCGATCTGAGCGACCCTTCTCACTAACCAGGGAGCACTTTTCTCTCAAACACTGACATCCAGTTCCATGGCTCTCCTCTATAAGCTTTTATGAGGTTGAGCCATGTGAAATCTGCAATACTTAAACATTTTGATCTAAAACTGCCTAAAACCAGGACCAGCTCTGAAATTTGTCTAGGCCAGCGAGAAATAAAAAATGAGCGTCTTGGGCTGGGAGAGGGCTCAGTGGGTAAAGATCTTGCTGCACAATCATAAAGACTTGAATCCACGTTCCCAGAACCCATGTAACGAGCCAGGCATGATGACACAGTCCTGTAATACCAGAACTAGTAGGTGGAGACAGGATGACCCCCAGGGCTTGGTAACCAGCCAGTTTAATAGGTGAGCTCCAGGTTCAGTAAGAGACTGTCTCAAAAAATAAGGTGGAAAGCAATAGATTAAAAACACTTGACACTGACATTGGGCCTCCACACATGCACATGGGTACATGTACCTGCATATGCACATACACACACACACACACTCTGAGGATCTCTTTGAGACAGGGTCTCCTTGTAGCCCCAGCTGGCCTGGAACTCGCTATGTAGACCAGGCAGGCCTCAATCTTGGAGATCCACCTGCCTCTGTACTCAAGTGTTGGGGTTAAAGACATGTGCCACCACAATGTCCTGGCTGAGGATTTCTTACTAAAGACATTTGTGTCTTGAAGATAATGAGAACAGCATTAAACCAAACCCTTCTGAGTGGGGATGCTGTGTGATGCCGTCTCTTACCTTTTATTATCTGGCCTCTCAAGTCAATGGTTGTACAAACAAAAACCTGTCTGTTAAGGTGATGGTGTGCTGTGGGCTTTTAGGGACACCAGGAAAGTTTGTTTTTCCAAAGGGAGATGCTTAAACATCACAACCAGAAGCTTATATACTGCGATGCATTGAAAACACTGAGACAGAAACATGGTCTTTGCTCTTACCTGGTTCAGACTGTAGCCTATCTTTCCCACAGAAATTGCCCTGTCTGGAGATTTTATGTTAAGTGGGATGGAGAGTAAATTCTCATGCATTCATAAGGTTAACAACACCATGAACTTCAAGACTGCTAAAAGCCCACAGAACACCCTCTCTCAATCTTTGTATATAGGAACAGCAGAGTCATTACACAATACCTGTGGACTGTTAGTCTGTGGTCTGCGGGACCAGAATGCAATATTTGATTTGACTTTTGGAGAGAAAGCTCATTTCCAGGACATTCGATGGGTTCTATATGGGTTCTATGTTGTTAAACAATTAGCCATGTGCTAGCCTGCATTTGTATGCATGCCCACGTTTATCACAGCCTTTGCAATCTTTATCTGCAAGGGTGGAGAGAATGCTTCTGTGTTCCAGACAATCCCATGCATTCAAATCACCCTGAAACAGTGGAAGTGAAGTCTTGGCCGCTAAAATTAAGCCCAGTGGAGAGACATGTTTTATCTCGTTAGGGTGCATACATTAATGCAAATTTGAGAATGAAACGTTATAATCATTAAAGGCAATTTCACTTCTAAGGAACTTACAGGGTGAGAAAATATTGCATAGCCTTTCTAAAACTATAAATCAAATCTTATTTGAACTTCATTTGAAACACCAGAGTGTGAGAAGTCTCCAAGTTTCCCATTAAACACACAAGCTTAAATGAGAATCCAGCACTCCGGAGACAGCTGACTGACAACACACCACCTCACGGAAGCCTGAGTGGGCACACACCAGCACAGTTAATCAAAACTTGGCTCAGCTTCCAGCTCCTTAAGCATTCATCAGAGCCCTGCAGAGAGCCTTCAAGACAAGATTCACATGTCAAACTTAACTCGACTTTGACTTCCCAAATAGATTACTGGATGACAGATTTCTACAGTCCTGCAACTGGGCCAGTGTGAATCTCGCTGGAGATGACAAGCAAATCTGTGGCCGCAAGTCTTTCAGCCCCTTGTTCCATCAGAACTGGCCAGGCTGCCACTGAGGTTACTGGAGTTCTCTGGTTCAGGGAGAGATACTTTGTTTCAGGCAATGTGACCAGAGATAAGAATGAGTCTATCACTGACTGGTGCTTACTGCTGACGTCTGTTAAACCCCTGCACTCAATGGCAACCACCTCATTCCTATTGTTCATATCAGGCCCAGTAGGCGAGCACGTATTCTGACTAAACAATGAAGATTTCTAGTTCCTGGTCTGACAAAATGTAAATCTTCCCTGTGTGAAAGTTACCTACAAAGTATTGGCCTGTAGGTAACCTTCATTTATCATATTGTCTTGCCCCTGTGAATGCATCGTGGGTTACATTATAAGCACATGGAACTGTTAACTCTTGGTGCCTTTTCACTTTTTAAAAACACAATCAAAATATAAAAACGGATTCAAATTTGAAGGAGTCCCAGGAGGGGTGTGGGTTCATCTGTGAAGCTGCACTCTGTATCTTTTCCTGCCTTTGTAAGACACTTATGAACAAGTTCTGTGCTTCCTGGCCGATGGTAAACCTGCCAAGGCTTTACTTGTTTATTTCGGATTATGTGTCTGGCTAATGTCTTCCTGAGCTTTAAAGGATTGTGTTTTCTGTCTCCCTCTGAATTGATTTTCTGGCACCTATTGTACACAAGGAGCCCAGTGAAGTACCAGAAAACACATCAGAGCAAGTGTTCATGCCCCATCTACTTGGACAACGGATATTAAATTGCAACTTGAAAGTGCTGTTTCCATGGCAGAAAAACTCCTTGAGAAAAGAGCCTGTGTGACAAGCACCCAGGCACCTGCCGTTGTTTTGCCAAGGACAGCTTTACACAAGGAAGTGCTCCAAGTGGCCCCACTTCTTTTATCCAACAGGAAATGCCACAGACCAGGGCCAATTGAGAACATGCCCACAGTATCTCTGCAGGACCTGAGTACTTCTGAGAACTTCTGTCTACGGATCTGTGATGGTCAGTTTCTGTTAGGGCCTCTGGTTTCCATCCATATCCTGCAGCCCACTTTGCAGAGTGGTGATGCCTGGTTTGAATAGTACGGTGTTTCAGTGGTCAGACCAGACCCACTCTTAAGCAGACAGTTTGGATCAAAATCCAGGTTCTTATCAGCTGACTACTTTTACAAAATACTTATTCTTTATGCACTTCTGTTTATCTATAAAATTTGGATAATACAGGCTGAATATCCCTGATTCAAAAATGCTTAAGACCAGAAGTTATCTTTGACATAGTTCCCTTTGATTCTGGAATATTTGCATATGTGTGTGTATATATACATATACACATCTTAGATATAGGACCCTGCTCTAAGCACAGAATTCATTAATGCTTGATAAACACTCTGTATACAAAACCAAAAGTAATGTCACATTTCTATTGTACCAGGATTTTTTAAAAAGCTTTTTGAGACAGGGTCTATCTATTTTCCCAGCAGGCCTAGAACTTGCTATGTTAACCAGGCTGGCCTCAATCCCACAGAGATTGGCTTACCTCTACTAGGACTAAAGGGATGTGCCACCATGCCCAGATTTGTACCTATATTTTGACTGTGACCCTCATGGGGTTGGATATGAATTTCCTACTTCTGGTATCATGTTGCTGCTCAAAAAGTTTAGAATTTGGGGGCTGTGGAGATGGCTCAGTGTTAAGAGCACTTACTACTTTTCCAGAGGACCCTAGTGGCTAACACCCATCCTCACCTCTAGTTTCAGGTGATCTGACACCCACTTCTGGTCCTTGAGGATGCCAGGCAAAGACTTGGTGCACTTACATGCCAACAAAACACTAACATAAGTAAAATTAAAATAAGATATTTTTCTTAAGTTCGGAATTTTGCAGTATCTCAGACTTTGGATTTTTAGATTATGGGTGCTCAACCTGTACCTCCTGTGGCTGTGTAAGAATCAAATTATATATCAAGCACTTAAACCTACACTTGGTGCAAAGCCCCCTCTAATACACCTGTTGATTGTAACTGTTATTCTAATAAAACTGTTAGATTTAAATAATTGTCCCTTTAAAATGAAGAAGCTGACATTTGGAGATATTGAAAGGTTTCAAGCCAATTTCTAGACAGGAGCCAGAACTGAACCAGAATCTAGGCCTCTGACTCTGATATAAAAGCTTCCTGTGTCTGCCACCATAGGGTGATTCATAGAAGACAGAGTCTGTGTGGACCACGTCTTTTCTACTGCCCCAATGCTAAGATTCTATTCTCAGGGTGAGGAGCTTGAGTCAGGTCCTGGGGAGGTGGGGGGTTAGAATCACTGGGTAAGAGGCTTGACTTGGCAAACAGGTACTGCTAGCCAAATCTTTAGCATCTCATTTTCTATTCCTTCTCTCGTCGTCTCTAACCGCTTGGCTAAATATGCCTGGATACACAGAACTGAGGTCTCTGTTCTGAGGAATGTGGACACTGTACTGGATACTCTGACTCTTCAATTAAAGGTACAAACTCAGGATTTTTAGGAAGAAGTTGCAGTGTCAGCGCTAGGGGGTTGAATTCCACGCAAACATCTTCCTCACATCCCAGATAGTTACTGAAGAGCTGGAAGGATTTTTCCAGCCCCTGACTTCAGGGATGCCCTGACGGCTTTCCCTGCTCAATGGTGGTCCTCTCTACCCAGGCTTGGCACTGTTCCTCCAGGGGAGACTCATTGCAGTGTGTGTGAGCAGAGGGGTACTCTGGTTCCATGTTCTAGGTGCTCAAGGGAAGAACATACCTCTCAGCCTGTTTAACATCCTTTATTATAATAAAGGACACAAGATCCCTACCAGCCTCTTAGAGCTTTATACCATCCTTTTATACTTCAAAGATATTAGAGTCAGGAAAATGAAATCTATAAACACTGAAGGGAGAAATATAGGATGCTTATGGAACTTCTAAAGAATTTTTTAAAAATTATATTTATTTTAGTGTATGAGTGGTTGTCTGCATGTATGTAAGTGCACCACATGTGTGCATACCTGTGGAGGGCCAGAAGAGAGTGCTAGATCCCCTGCAGCTGGAGTAACACACAGTTGTGAATCGCCCTGTGAGTGCTGGGAGCTGAACTAGGGTCCTCTGTAAGAGCAGCCAGTGCTCTTAATGGCTGAGCCATCTCTCCAGCCTGACTTATAGGATTCTAATGTATTCTTTTGCTTTGTTTTGCTGTGGTTATCAAGCTCCTCTACCATGGTGACTGAAAGACCTGTCTTCTGCCCCATGTTGCAGTAGTCTCGTAGAGGTGGCAGACTCTGGTGACATGACATTATCAAAACTAAAAAGCTGCCCATCCTAGGGGATAGCTCATGATAACTAATGATCAGAGTCATTAATTAAGCTTTTGATCCTTGTTATTAAGCATTTCCTATGCAGAACAGAAAGTAGCATCACCTCCCCAAGGATCACATGGGTTCGAGTCTGGAGAACACTGAGCAAGCCTACCACTGGGAAGCAATACTGGAATTCTTGATCACTGTCACCTGTTCCACAGTCCTCCTACATACCCTGTTCTGGCAACAGCTCTCCAAGACAGCCACTGCTATCACCATTTTATAAAGAAAAACAAATGATAGCCATGTTTCTACCACCACAAAATGCTGAAGGTAGGTCTGTCTGTCCTTAAGGCTTAGAGTCGTGGCACTCTATTATGATTTAATCCAAATAGCCAGGACTGGAAATAAGCTCTACAGTGAGACAGCATCTTTTCCTCTGAGCTTGGTCTTGGTGGAATGTGGATGGGACAGAAAATCAGTGGATGTTACATTCTACCAAGACCATTAGGAAGAGAAGTCTGATACTGTCTGAACGATGCAACAGAGGTAGAGACACAGCTTATAGGGGCTATCTTGCCATTTACAAGACTTTGTTCTGTAGATTTTAGAGATTACATAAGCGCACATACACATTTTAACTTTTGGCTGATGCAGGAAACCGACATTTCCTCCTCTCTAGCATGTAGGGAAAGGTCTATTCTAATTTTTAATTACTTCTTACTGAGGTTCACAATATAGGTTAGTATTTTTAGATGTTATGTTTTCAGTTGTTTTCCCGTTTCCTTCCTTCAATATTTGAATGCCTATTACCTGCTAGTCATCAGCAGATTCAGTGGATCAGCCCGGAATGCCTACGACCTGCTAGTAATCAGCAGATTCAGTGGATCAGCTGGGGTAGGACCCTCGGCCTCAAGCAGCCTAGAACATGAGTTTTCCTACCTTTTAAAACAGTTTTACTTTTACTTTTTATTTTATGTGTATTTGCCTGCATGTATGCAAGTGCACCACCCATTTGTATGCAATGCCCATGGAGGCCAAAAGAAGGCATAGGATCCCCTGGAACTGGAGTCACAGGAAGTTATGAGCCACCATTTGGGTGCTGGGAACCAAACCCAGGTTCTCTACAAAAGTAGCCAGTGCTCTTAATCACTGAGCCCCTTTCCGGCTCAGTTCTTGTCTTGGTTCAACTCTCTCTAGTTTCTTGTAATTACCTCTGATGTGATCACCTGCCTCAACTTACTAGCATCACATCTTTGTTAGAATTCTGAATCCTTCCATTGTCCAAATAAAGGCACCTGTTTTCCTCGATAGACTGGCCAGACTCCAGTGGATCAACATGTACCAAAAGACATCTCAGATTAAAAAAAAAAAAAAAGTTCCAGGACAGCTGGGGCTACAGGGAGACCCTGTGTCAAAAAGAAAAAAATTTTTTTTTTTTTTGGAAAAAAGAAACCTGTTTTCATGTTCAAAGTCCTCCTTCTGGCTTCTGATTTGTCATTTATTATCTTGGATAACTGTCCCGTCTTGCATCCCTTGCTGGATTCCAGAATAAATACTACCCACAAAGCATAGTTCCTCCTTCCCAATTACTCTACCAGCCAAAAGTGTGCTGTTACAGCTCAAAAATGGCTTCTGACCTCTGGTTTCTATGTAGGAGCAGTGAGGCGGGGGCGGGGGAGGCAGCCTGCTCTATATGAGACAATGTCTCTAAAATCTATAATAAAAAAGGAGTTGTGGATGTGACTGGTTAATAGAGTACTTGCCTAACATGGACAAGGCCTTGGGTTCGACCCCCAGCACAGCATAAAACTCTAGTTCTTTATAAACAAGCATATTGATGAATTCATCCTAGGGTGAACAGTATTAGTCACTGTGCCACTCGAGGCACTTTGTTCATTTGACTGTTCTGGATAATTAAATGGGCCACTGAACAATTTTGAGATGTACAAAGAGTAGATTTTAAATGTTTTCATCACAGAAAAATAAACCTACTGCCTTATATATAGACAATTAGCCTGATTTGCTCATCCCATATTGTAGACATATCAAAACATCACATACACCATAAATACATGTAGTTATTATCATTTTTTTAAAAAAATAAAAGAAAGGACTATGCTAAAAATTCCTTAGGTCAATTAAATTCTGCAAGTCTTGAAAAGATAACAGTTTGCAAACCAGGCAGACCAGAGAATCAGATCAGGTTCTGAAAACTCTAGCCAACATTGTGCTCTGATATTTACAGAAAAGCAAAAATAAGGCCTGGAAAACAACTTCATTGGTTACAGCCTAGCCAATCAGTCAGCTCATTAACGCTTAGCTAAGTAGCTGTTTTATACAGTTAGCTCGTAACCTGACCTTCTGCAACCAGACCAGGCTTAGTTATTAGGATTAAACTCAAGATTGGTTTTTCTCTGTTGGGACTGGTGTCGGTTCTTAGTCCAAACCCACAGCCTCCTAAAAAATTTCTCGGAATAACTAGAGGTGCTGGTGAAGGTGGTGGTACAGGTGAGGGCAGGTTCATAAACTATGTATCTGTGTACAGATTCTCATCCTAGTGTCTATAACAGTCAGTATAGTCATTTGGTACTACCTGACTACCTGACAATGCTCTTCTCCAACGGGCTGAAAATCTTTATGCTATTGCAGTGAATAAAAATGGGAACTGGGTGTGCTCTGACAAATAGCAAGCCTTCCACATACTGTCTACAAGGTAGACAGCACCATTCAACCCTGCATTCCCTTCTCCTCCCTTCTCTCTTTCCCTCCATTTCATTGAATATCACATCTACTATGTATCAGATACAGTGTAATGGGAGAAAAAGACTCAGCTCCCATAAAGCTTGAAATTTGCTAAGGGAAACAAATATAGGAGCAATTCACATTAGAGACTTTTATAAAGGTATGCCAAAAAGCGATGAGTCTAACAGCATAGGTTGCAGGTTGTAGAAGACAGTCAGGAAAACGTCCCTGAGGAAACCATGCTTTTCTGCTTTCATTCTAGCATTTTTTTTTTTTTTTTTTTTTTGTTTTTTTTGAGGAGGGGTCCCCCCTTTCCCCCCCTGGAACTCACTATGTAGACCAGGCTGGCCTTGAACTCACAGAGATCTGCCTGCCTCTGCCTCCTGAGTGCTGAGATTAAAGGTGTGTACCACCATGCCTGGAGTAGGATAAGATTCTTTTAAACATCACCTTCTTTATATACTAAGGTTAACGCAGGCATGCACTGAGATGCCAGGTCCAGTGGGATCCATGCATGCCAGTCCATGTGCAGAACACTCCCAACAACCCAGAATGTTCTTCATACACCTTTATCATCCCCACCATACATAGCAATGACATCTTGATTTCTAAGGGTATAGACTAATTTTTCCCTGTCTTTTCATAGCTCATAAAAATATTCTTACATTGCCTTCTGGTTCAACATGATTGTGTTGTTTTCATAAAGCCAGTGGGCTGGCCCCTGTGCCACCAGAGTCAAAAAGCCCTCTTTTGCTTGCTGTTTTGTTATTATGGTTTGTTCTAATTTGTCCTGAGAACTGACCTCAGCCAGCACAGCCACTCTCTAGAAAAGCTTTGAACCGGCAGAAAGTTAGCTTCAGAGACGCTTCTTTCGTGAGCTCCAACGGGAAGGTGCGACAACAGTACATGAAACAAAAGAGACAAAGCACTTACAACTCCGAGGAGGACGGGGTGCCGACAGCATGGGGTACCTGGAGGCAGCTGGGCGCTCAGCCTGCAGGTAAAGGTGGAAAAAGGAGAGGGCCACGCCCTTTGCTGGGGTGCACAGGTGTGATGGCTTTGGCTTCTCCAAGAAGGCTAGGGATTGGCTGGTTTACATACATGCATGGGGGCAGGGTACCTATGTGATTGGGGTTTCCCGTTAGGCTCATCAAATCAGCAGCTGTAGGTCCGTTGGATTTGGGTTTCTAGCATGAAGAGCAAGTGGGCTGCATTACAAACAAGTCTATGGGGGTAGGGGCCATTTTCATTTTCGCTTTTGTTGTTGTTGGGTTGTTTGGTTGGTTTTGATTTGGTGAATCGGTATTTCATATATCTCAGGCTAACCTAGAACTCACTGTGTAGCCCAGGATGACTTTGAATTCTTGATCTTCCTGTCTCCATCTCTCTAGTGTTGGGATTATATGTGAGTGCAACCAGGCTTAGTTTTCAACCCAGGGCTTTATGTGGGCTAAACAAGTACTCTGCCAATGGATATATATCCTCAGCTCCAGGGGGGAAACTTTAAATAGGCCAAAGGCAATTTAAAACATCTGTGTTTCAAATAACTTATATAGGAGCTAAAAATGCAGAGGCAGCAACTATATTGTACAACTTCATGACATTGTCTTTTTCTGTTTCATTCTGTCTTCTCCCAGAGTCCAGCTCCACACACAAGAAAGCTAACTCTGAGTGCACATGTCAGAAGACTCGGGGCTAAAGCTCCCTGCCTGCATTTTCATTTCAGCCTGGGTGTGCTGGTCCGTCTCTCACCAGGGACTCTTCTGTGCGCATGTTGCTAGCCTCCAATGTGGTAGGCAGTGCACAGAAGGTTTTAAATCATTACCTATACCTGGAGGGAGAGAGAAGCAGATGCCACTTGAAAGGAGCCTGATTAGAGGACATGCTTGCCGACAGTGTACCTGATTGGCATCTGTGGCTTTGCCGCCAGACCATCTGTTTCTGCTGATACAGCCTCGAGGATGGTGCATAATGAAGTTGGGGTCAGGATGGTTTGGGCAAATCTGTGTGATATCTGTGTGTTGCCTCCAGGTAGGTGAACCGTGGGGGTACGCTGCCAGAGAAAACTTCCCTGATGTAAGGGGTCAGGAAAAAAGGGATGAAGAATTCCAGCTGCATGTCTCTAGGGGGATCCTAAGCATGGCTGAGTGTGGAGTCGGAGAGGGGCACAGACACAGAGAAAGGGCAAGTATGTAAGATAGATGAGATCCTAAAACTAAGAAAAAAATCAGAGAGACTAACAGGGAAAAGGCGAGACAGGTGTGAATGCTCATGGCTCTGGGGTGAGGTTTCTGTATTATGAAATGAAGCTTTTCCTCTTCCCCCACCTCTCATCTCACCTGGAGTAACTTTCTTTAAATAACACCTGTTATGCTAAGACGGTCAAATACCTATCATCTGATAGCTATTTATCTTATCTGTGTGATCCTGAAATCCTTTCCTTGTGCCAAACTTCAGAAATGTTTAAATAATCTCTCTCCTGATGCTTGGGGAAACACCAACTTTAAAGTACATGATGTCACAAATTACACCTTACTCCTTGCCTTTATCCAGGCATGTCCAATTCATGGCCCTTGCTGCTGAGAATCGCTATAATGTGGTCCTACACATATTGGAACAGTTACTTAAAACGTTGAGACTTTTTGTGATTATTTTTTGTCACTTGATTGCACAGTTCTCAAGTGTGAACTTTGTAGAAGACAGCATTGTGCTACAATGTCAAGAGTTTGTACATAATTGGGAGTTTATACAATATCTTGCATAGCCTTCTGCCTAGACCAAATTTTATGGAACACACAAGTACCCCAACTGGTTAATGTTTGAAACAGAAATCTACATAAGTAATCTGTGGTATTTCTCAGCACTTCATGTCTAACACTTTCCAACAAACACACAGTCCATAGCGTTATTTGAAATAAGACATAATATGTCTGATCTCATGGTCAGGCAAAGACAACATTAGCATGTACATTCTCAAAGCATGTCTTGTGTTTGGGTCTGCTCTGTCTGGATGCTCCAGTAGCTAGCCCAGGTCAGCCCAAAGTTTCTGAGCTTTGAGTGAGAATCAATGGATTAAAGAGAGTTTAATGATAACATGGGTGCCTTTTAGAGATTTACTTTTATTTTTAATTGTGTGTGTGTGTGTGTGTGTGTGTGAATGTGCACATGTCAGTGTGAGTATGTGCCCACGGAGTACAGAAAAGAGTGTTAATTCTTGGAGCTGGAGTCACAGGTGGCTGTGAGCAACCTGACGTGAGTGCTGAGAACCAGATGTGGGTCCTCTGCAAGAGTGGTACATGCTCTGCTGAAGCCTCTCTCTCCATCCCCGACAGGGGTGCTTTTAATAATTTCTTTGATATGCTGTGCTTGGAATATAGAGGCCTATATTCCACCTATTATAGCTGTGATCCTATTCTGAGATTAACGTTGGTGTTTATCATTCACAGAATGCATGGTTTACCCCATTGATGTAAAAAGTCCCCTACAACAACAGATTCAGATAGCCATAGACTGACCTGCTGGACTGAGGGTTTCTCACATCATACACTGATACCTACTGCTTTTTTCCAAAAATCAAAATTCGATTGAGGATTTTGGGGTATTACATGTACATGGCTGATCATGTGATACACTGATCATCTTTATTTAGCAGTGTATGTGTGGTAATCTATTGCATCCTCTTTTGCCTTTATTTATTTATTTTTTTTAAATAAATGCTTGGCAGGTGTGGTGGTACACGCCTTTAATCCCAGCAGTGGGGAGGCAGAGGCAGGTGGATCTCTGTGAGTTCAAGGACAGCCTGGTCTACATAGTGCATTCCAGATAAATGCTGACATCAACATTAAACAACATAGTTTGTGTAAGCTCAACCCAATCGAGATCATCATTAGATGAACAGAGGCAGCAAACTTTTAGCTTCAACTTAATGAATTAAGCTGACTATTAATTATGACTAAAAAAAGGACAAAATTAACATTTAAATTTATCAGGAATTGGGATTACATGTTGGAGAACATTTCTAGTTAAAATTCAATTGCATGTGATTGATTTATTCATTTGCAAATCTTCAACATTGGAAGAAAATGTAAATATTAATGGGCCATTTGCAGCCCCAGAATATGCATCTGCAGGTCTTGACATCTAATGTGACCCCAAAATAAAACATATTGTTTCCAAAATTCTAATCTCAAATACCTGTGGTTAGATGTGCTTTCAATTTTCCAGTAGACATGGCGTGCAGTAAATGAGGAAGAAGAGGTGAAATTGGAAGGAAGGAAGTGAAGATCAGACATCATAATGTAACAACTTTGAGCAAATTCTCTTCCTAGGGACACTCTAATTCCACCTCTTCTAAAAAGGCAAGAAGCAGTCCTCTTCAGTACATACATGGTGCCTACTTACTGAGCACTGTTGGTTGAGTAACACAAGTCAAAATAGGGACTAGGGGGGCAGCGGAATGGTAGAGCAGTTGCCTAGCATTTTGAAAGTCCTATGTTTGATAACCAGCACCTACAGCAAAAAGATCTTAACTAGGGGGGAGAAAGGAGGAGGGTAGAAAGACATCTGAATAGGACACAGACACACATAGACTCTGGCAAGTGCTGTGGAGGAAGGGCAGGAAAGAGAAGGTGACCTGGACTCACCTGTGCCTGAGGAAGGTCTTGAGGGAGACAGTTTATCAGTTCTCATCATTCTGACAAAATACCTGAGAACAATGGAAGATGAATGATTTTGACTCCCTGTTTGAGGAGTTCAATCTAAGGTTGCTTGGCCCCCTGGTTGTGGACCACAGTGAAGCAGAGCATCCTAGCAGAGAGGGCATGGCAGAGCAGAGCTGCTTTCCTTGTGGTGGCTCCAAAGCAGAGGCAGAGATAGACTGGAGTGGGCCAGGGACAGGAGTAGCATCAGTTTGAAACCATCAGTCAGAATTCAAAGACAAAGCATTATGTTGAGTGTGATGGTTCGCTTTCATTTTCAACTGGACACAAACTAGAATCACTGGTTTATTAAACACCATGACCAAGGTAACTTATAGAAGGAAGAGTTTTTTGACTTACGATTCCAGGGTGATAGAGTTCACCACGGTTGGAAGGTGTGACAGCAGGTGGCCAGAGCAGAAAGCCAAGAGCTCCCATCTTCCAGCAGGCACAGGAAGCAGAGCTAAGCTGGAAATCAGGCAAGGGTTAAGAACTCTCAGAGCCCATCCCCAGTGATGTGCTTCCTCCAGCATGGCCACACCTCCTAAAGGTTTCAAGACACTCCTTAAACAGCTCCACGAACTGGGGCCCAAGTAGCCAAATACTTGGAGCCTCATGGAGACACATATTCAAACCGCACACCTGGGAAGAGAATCTGAATGAGGGATTGTCTAGATCAGGTTGTCCTGTGGGCGTGTCTGCTGCGGACTGTTTTCATCACCTTCATTGGGGTGAGAAGAACATAGCCCACTATAGGCAGCACCATTCCCTGGGCTTGGGATCCTGAACTGCCTGACAGTGGAGAAAGCAAGATGTGCACTAAGTGGCATGCATGCATTCCTTCTCTCTGCTCTGACTCTGGATATGACCAGCTGATTCAGGTTCCTGACGACTTCCCCACAATGATGGTCTGTATCCTTTAATTGTAAGGCAAATAAACCCGTTGTACCTTAAGGCTGCTTTGTCAGTGTCTTCTACCACAGCAAGAGA
This sequence comes from Nannospalax galili, assembly GCF_000622305.1. Taxonomy (NCBI): domain Eukaryota; kingdom Metazoa; phylum Chordata; class Mammalia; order Rodentia; family Spalacidae; genus Nannospalax; species Nannospalax galili. The sequence continues at coordinate 1,042,045 of NW_008329031.1, forward strand.
GATGACAGTGAGTGAAGACACCAACAGGTGATGGAAACAGAAGGTTCTAGCAGACTTTCCAATGGAAAAGGACACTGAAGCCTCCAAAGCCTTTAATTTCCAAAACCCTGAGTGTCCCCTTCCATAGCCCACCTAACCAGACACTTCCAGTCCTTCTGTTCCTGTGAGCTATGCCTGGCCTTGCTTGATCCAGGCCCTGGTTTGACCTCACAGGAGTCACTGTGAAAGAATCAAACGAACTGACATAAAGTGGTTGTTTCCTGCTCTTCCTTTGACAGGGTGTGTTGAGGAGGAGGAGTTGGTTGTTTAGTGGTGTTAACAAAAATCTCATCTGTGTGAATGACTACCATTTTGTTGGGTTGTGTTTGTGTAGGAGCACGTGAGTACCTGTTTATGTGACGTGTTTGTGTGTGTGCCTGTTTGTGTGTGTTCTAGTGCAGTGTGTGTGTATGTATGCGTGTGTGACTGTGCATGTGTTTCTGTCTTTGTGTATGTATGTGGACACACATTTGTGTCTGAAGTCTGAGAGTGCAGAAACCAGTCTTGACTGCCATTTCCCAGGTATGCTGTTCACTTTATTTTTTCACAGTGTCTGCACTGCTTGGAACTTGCCAAGAAAACTAAGCTGACTGGGCAGTGAGCCCCACGGATCTGCCTGTCCTGCGTCCCTCCCATCACTCGGATTACAAGGGTGTACCGCTGGGACTCTTTATTCTTTTTCATGTTGGTTATGGAACGGAATTTGTTTTGGTTGAGATTTTCATTTTTGCACTTTTTTGGTTTTTCATTTTCATCTTTTTTGTGTCTTTTTATTCCCTTTCTATTTTTTTTATTATTTATTTACTACAACTAGTGCTATTGTGTCATTTACATACATTTTGTTTTGGTGCCAATTTTGGGTTTTGATTTGGTTTCTTTTTGATTTTCTGGTTTGCTTTGTTATGTTTTTGTTTCTTTGTGTGATTTGGGCTTAATTTTGAGGCTCTTCTGTGTGTGTTTGTGTTTTCTCTTTTGGTTTAGTGGTCTGAGTTTTCAGTTGGTGTTTGGTTGGGAGCTTTGGGGTTTTGATTTGGTTCTTTTGTACGTTTGTTTCCTGCCACTTGTTCTGCAGGCAGCGTTCACGGTATTTACAAGCTGCAGCCCTCCTACTCCCATTACCCTGGGCCCAACTTTGGTTTAAATTTTCTGATACTTTGTGTGTGTGTGTGTGTGTGTGTGTGAGGGGGTTGTTGATTTGGGGTTTTGTTGATTTCTATTTTTAATTTTTAAATTTGTTTACTTTCCTTTATTCTATTTCTGTTTGTTTTCTTGGCAGCACACTCAGATTACCTGCTATGTCTTCTCCCAGAGACGAGGAGGAAGCAGGGCCCAGGCCCGCACCATCATCTGCTGCTGAGAGTACAAAATCCTGAGGACCATAGGCCACCGGTGCCATGCCCAGGTCAAGCTGGCCCACCACCGCCTCACTGGTACACCTGTGGACATTAAGATCCTCATGAAGGAACAGCAGTGGCCCCTCCCCTCACTTTGGAGGCGAACATTATGATGTCCCTCAGCCATCCCAACATTGTCTCACTTCTGCAACTGATAGAGACCGAGCACAGGATCGATTTTGTCATGGAGCTGGCTGAGGGGGAGCAGCTGGGGAGGCACATCTCTGGGGCTGGCTACCTGCAGGAGGAGGAGGCCCCCACTGTTTTCCTCCAACTCCTGAGTGCAGCAGGGAACTGCCACGACACTGGGATCGTCCACCGGGACTTAAATCCCGACAACATAATGATCGATCCCAGGGGCAACATAAAGTTAATAGACTTTGGTTTGGGCATCAAAGTTAAACCCGTCCAGAAGTTGGAGCAACACTGTGAGGCCTATCAGCTTGGAGCCCCCGAGCATTTCTTGGGCCTCCACTACGATGGGCCCAAGATGGACATATGGACATGGGGGTGGTGCTCTACTTTATGGTCACCAGGGAAACGCCCTTCACCGCACCCACGTTACAGGACCTGTGGGAGGAAGTCCTCAGAGGGCTGTATGATATCCCTGACCATTTTCTTGCCAAGAACTATGTTAGTAGATGTTTTACATATGTAAGGGCTTCCAGCACTTATATTCATGGGAACTATTCGCAGATTGAGTAAGGTTGGAGTGATGGTATAAACTATAATATCCCAGAGAAGATGTGACGGAGCAGAATAAAGGTTTCTATTTCCTTGGGCAAAATGCCTCACCTTTTAGTCTTATAGAACAACAGATTGGGAGAGACAAAAATGGTCCCTGGGGTAAATGATTTTTAATTTTTAGCTCTGTGGAGGGATAACTGACAGTAGTGGTGTGTGCATAATGTGTGCAACTGGAAGGGTTTTTTAGATGCACACATTGTGAAATGATCACCAGTTGTTGGTTAGGCATCCTCTGAAAAGCTAGAACTGAACAGGGGAGGGTCTAGAGACTTAAGGTCAGAGATGCTGAGCTCACTGGAAAAGGAGCCATGAACCAGGAGAAGACAGCATGCAGAGACCAGAGGCACATTTAAAATATGGGAAAGAAAATTTCTATGAGAATTCATGCCTTTGTAAGTCATCCCCTCCTGGATGTCATAAACTATGCAAAACCCAAATAGGAGATATTCTGTTGGTTTTGTCAGCCCTGGGCCCTCAGAGGGTGCAGGCACACGGGTCTCCCAAGAGGAGGGAGGGGAAAATTTAGTGCAACACCAGTCAAGTAATGACCATATGCATTTCCCCTCACAGGCACTGTGTTCTCTGAGTTTGTTCCGTACTATTTCCTTTAGTAGTCAGGAAGCTTAAAACTAACCTCTTGCAGATTTCTACCAGAGTGTTTTTATTTACTGCGTCATGAGGAGTTCCATTAATATTTTGGTACTAATTCATATTCTATCACTCAAACTTTGTAAAGAGTTAAAAAATTCATCTTATAAAAAGTTTTTTACTTTTACTGTATGCATGTGTAGGTCAGAGAACATCATGTGAGATTGGATTCTCTCCATCTACCATGTGAGTTCTGGTGATAGAACTCAGGTAGTCACGCTTGGTGGCAATTGCCTTTACTCACTGAGCCATCTCACCACCCCTGCTAAGATTCCTCTTACTACATTTAACTCTTGATTTTAAATTGGAAAATTACAGGTGCATATCTGTGGGGTACAAAGGGTTGCTATGGTTTGTGTATACGATGCACAGTAGGTTAAAGAAGCTAATAAACACTGCCATCACCGCAAATTCTTATTTTGTCAGGAGAACATCTGAAATGTGTTCTCTTAGCACCTTTAGAACGTGTCCTCCGTCCTCGTCTTCCCTATTCACCACGCTGTGCGTTGTGTCTAAGAAACCCATGTGCTTCCCCACAGAGGCCCTGGTCCTTTGACTTTCACCTACCCATCCATCCTGCATACAGCCCCAACCTCTGTATTCTGTCATTGTGAATCTGACCGGTTTCCATTGTGAATATATGTGCAAAAATGCATTCTTGGACTGTGCGTGTGGCTTTTCCACTTACCATTATGGTGCCAGGATGGATACTGAAATGATGTCATCTCACCAGTTTTCTCTTTTATCCACTGACAAACCCTTAGGTTGATTTCATTTCTTTCTGTTAACTTTTTGTTTTTGGGACAGGATATCCCTTGTAACCCTAGCTGACTTGGAATTTGCTATGTAGACCAGGCTGGCCTCAATCTCATGGAGATCCTTCCACATCTGCTTCCCAAGGGCTGGGATTAAAGGCATTTGTCACAAAGTCCAGATGTTTCCATTTCTTGATAATTGTGAATCATTCCCTAATGAGTGTGAAGCAGAAAGCCCTTCAACAAACTGATGTTAAGTCTTATAAACGGAGTTTGGATATTTATAGAATTTGTCCATTTTATCTGTGTGTGAGAAAGAAAGATTCCTCATGAATGTGGCACTACAGTATGGAAGTCAAGGGTCAACTTGGAGGTGCGTTCTCTCCATCTGCCATGTGAATTACAGAAATTGAATATGAAGATGTCTCCATTATCTAAACACCACTTCCCAAATGGGAGGCTCGAACCTACTTAATAACTGTAGTTTGGATTTATCTGTCTAGAAGGGATGGAAGTTGCCCCAGAACACCCGGGGTTCCCGGTTTGACACCATGGCATAATCACAGGAAATACCCTCGAAATATTTTGCTTTCTCTTCGATTCTGAGAACATGGATTTACAAGATGGTGGCTAGACAAAGGCTTGTTGCTTCTGAGTGGGGAATCAATAGTGCATTGTCCCCTGGTATGCAAGAGACTGATTCTAGAACATTTCAATCCCTTATCTAAAATGGTGCTGTATTTGCATATAACCAATGTACATCTTGTCATGGACTTTAAATCATCTCTTTGTAACTTATACTGCCTAATACATGATTAAAATGAATGTGCTATGTTAATAATTGTTAGACTTTATTGTATAGGAAATAATGTCAAAAATATGTGTTTAGCACTGATGAAATTTATTTTGAATATTTTTAATGTGCTCCTGATTGAGACTGTGAACAGGAAGCCTGGTGATGTGGAGGGCTAATCACACCCTCTATTCCTCCTACCCTGAGGCACCCTGGCAGTCTTCCAAGCAGGGGCAGAGTCAGCCTCGCCAATTACAAATTCAGATACTACCACAGTGCCTACAACATAGCAGATAATGGAAAGAGTAAACCCAGTGTCCCAGTTAATATCACCCCTCTAAACAGAAAATTCTCAACTGGGTGTGGGATGCATGCTTAGCCAAGGAAGGGCACACCAACCCCACCCTGGGCTGTGGATAATGGGAAAGTATAGAAATATATAGCTGGATGTAAGAAAGTCCCCCCAGAAGGTTTCTAGTCCTCCAGCTCCACCACACACACACACGCACAGAGAGAGAGAGAGAGAGAGAGAGAGAGAGAGAGAGAGAGAGAGAGAGAGAGAGAGAGAGAGAGAGAGAGAGAGAGAGAGAGAGAGAGAGAGAGAGAGAGAGAGAGACAGGAAGAGAGATAGAGACAGATGCACAGAGATAGACACACAGAGAGAGAAACAGAGAGATAGAGACACACAGAGATAGAGAGACAGAGAGATCATAGTTGAGCATACTGAGAAACTGAGATGCTGAGACTCAGCTTTTCCACTGGCCTCTGGGTCACCTTGGGCTAACTCACACACTCTGCCCTGCTGCCTCCTGATTCCTTAATATAACCTTTTCCAGGCTCTCAAGACTGACAACCTTCATTTCCTCTGACTGAATGCAGCTTGTTGCTTATGGATTTGTCATTTATTATGTCCCTGGTTTATCATCCTTCGGTGAGCTCAGTTTCAAGACAGTTTAAATTATACTTTGCTAATAAGACACCCCATAATTAACTTCAATAGGATAAAAATAGATTACATTCACTGTATATCAATTTACCAAATGAGCTTTGGCACATATTATAACATTGCTTTATTTGTGCATTTCATTGTTTCTCTCTTATTTTTTACTGTGCAAAACTCCCTCAATTATAACAAATGGCTGTTGAATAACACACCACCTTCTCACCTTAGAGAGCAATAAAAATTTTCAAACGCAGGCCGCATGCTAAACTGTGCAATTGTAGGAGAGGGCATCAAAGACAATTCTTAACAAGGCAGAAAGGAAGATCATGTTGTATAAAATATACATGTGGGGCTCGGGGTTTAAATTCTAGGAGGAAGAAGCAGACCTCTGCCTTATGAAAGGAATTTTCCTAGAATATTAGCTCACTTGGACATTTCTGACAGCCAGCTGCATGCCTCAACGAAAACTACTGTCTTATTCTGGTTCAAACAAAAATGACTCCTTGTGTCCGAAGCGAGAATGTGAGCAGCGAAAGCGTGCCGTGGGCACAGAGAGCTGGTGCTGCTCTTAGGCCTGTCAGAGTCCCCACACCACAGAAGGTGGGAGAAGTTCCCTTGAAGGAGGAGGCAGCTTCCTGGGATGTGACAGTGCCCTGCTCTGCAGCACTCCAGACCCTGAGAGCAGGGAGAGGGATCAGCATGGGATCTGTTTGCCCATCTCTATGACCTTGCAGCCTTGTGAGCTGTGCTCAGTCAGCTGTCGCTGTGGTCTCTGGTCACAGGGAAGGACACAGGACTTCTGAGCGCAGGCCTTAGGCACGCCTCTTGTAGTTAGAAAAGGTGAGTTAGGAAATGCAGATGGCGAGTGAAATAACTGGTTCAACTCCTTTCCTTAGAGGGCAGTCTAGTAACAGGTGACTCAAGTGACCCGCTGCTTCTGTTGGTGGGAATAGAGCGGTGCAGGCAAGCATTGTTGGGCATCAGCTCTTCTTGCTGAGAAAGATGTTAAACCTCATCCATTGATGCAAGATGCCTCCAAAGCAGGAGGTCTGGATCCCAAAGGGAAACCACAGAGAATCTTCCCCTACATACAGATGCAGAAATGCACCGCTGCTCTGCCAGACCTCTACCAGCAGGGGGAAGTGGAGGAGACTCCAGGCAGGAAGGAGGACATGTCCCTGTGAGTTTTCTCGTGATGTAGCCCCTGTGGTCTTGCTGCTGGCTGCTCACCCCACTTCAGGGAGGTTCCCCTCAGCAGCAGCAGTTTCTAGTAGTAGCGGCTGAAGCCCTGTTGGGTTTTCCTGCTCTTCAATTAGCAAACGAATGTCACAGCAGTGGGATAAAGTGGCCAGGGAGAGGCAAGCAGGCAAAAGCAAAGCTCCCTCTGCCATGTCCTTCCAGTGGGCTGCCACCAAACGGCGCCACCCACACCTTCACATCAAATACTGCATTCCATCTTATGTTGCTGTGACTAAATGCTTGACCAGAAGGAACTCGATGAAAGAAGGGTTCAGTTTTGCCTTGCTCAGTAGATCATCCCGTGGTGGCTAGGAAGGTGGAACATGAGCTCACAGTTTACCTGCAGTCAGGAAGGAGGAGGGCGCAGGGAGCCGCTTAGGCTGTCAAACCTCAGGGCCCTCCCCCAGTGACCCACTTCATCCTCTGAGGCTTCACCTTCTAAAACTTCGACCTCTTTCCCAAGCAGCAACACCACCTAAGACCAAGTGTTCCGTCATGGAAACCCGTGTGAGACATTTCCTATTCAATGCACAATGCCAAAGCACAAGGCTTTGGGGAATCATTTTCCGGGCCCGACACCTGTTGGACAGAATGGCCTTCAAACTCACTGTGTCGGGCCTGGCAGAGGCTCTCAGGCAGCAAGGAAGAACGGAAGTTCCCTCCGAGGCCAGCCACTTCCCACACACTGGAGACATGTGAGCATCTACCTGCCAGCTTCCTCTGAGGCAAGCGACAGGCCTGGTGGCCAGGAATGCTCAAGCACCGCTGTGGGAACAACGTCAAGATGCTTGTGGTTCATTTTCAAGGACTGGCCTTCCATGCTGGACTCAAATAAACGATCCCTGACTTCTCGGCAAGTGCAGATCACAGGATGATGGTGACTAAATGTAGAGTTAAAGGTGACCCAGGCCAAGGAATTCCCACTGACCACAAAGCTAACGCATAAACTAACACAGTGAATGGAATTAGCCCTGCCTTCCTGGCCCAAAGCTAGCCAAGCTTAACAGTAAACTGGCGACCTAAATATTGTACTTACTCTGTCCTGGCCACAAGCTACAGGGTAAACAGGCAACAGTAGATAACTTCAGTCATGATTCCTTCCCATCGCAGACACATGCCCAGTTCTGGGCCTCACAAAGCAACTCTCAGCTGACTTCAAGGTTTAACCACATAATGCTAAGGTTAAATATGTTCTGTCTAGGTGACCTAAAAGATGGAGCACAGCTTTCACACTCAAGACCATGTGATCCAGAAAGGAGAACAATTTTGTGTCCCTCAATATAGGATAATAGTCTACACTGAGCAGAGGCTCTGAGCATGCGTGTCTCCTGGTGTGCTCACCCCGTTACCCCAAGGTATGTCTTTCTACTCCCTCTCTAGTGACTGTCACTCTATTACCATCTCCCATCTCTTTCCCCTTCCCACTTTTACCCTAACACTTAAGGCAATACTCTCTCCAATAAAGCCTCAAGTGCCTTATGTGTCTATTTTTCAACTATTTTATTAATGTTAGCAAGCACCTCCACAGGGAACTTCGTGCCTCTAGCAACAAGACTCTTTCAAAACCAAAGTGCAAGTGGAAAATAAGATAACACCAGCTACAGTGCATAGCAGGTCAATGAAGTGAATTGCAGCCAGGCTCAATGACTTGCCATGGGGAATGTTGTTAGAAGAATCCTGCAGCAAATCCTACTTTGAATGGAGCCAGACCCTTATGCTTGTCCTTGGGAAAGGAGATTGCAGAAATTGCAGAGGAAAACTGTCTATGTCATTTTAGTCAAATACTCTGAAAGGAACTAAAGAAACTCTCAAAAGGGTGAGAAATTGCAGAACCAATCGCCCCTGGGCAGGAATTTCAATGTGTACCTCAGTGTAGGAGAGAGTTTGGTGTTAAATTACAAGATGGCTTTGACACAGATCATCTAGACACTTTGTTAAGTGTTCTAATAAGTCTAGGTGAAGTCCTTGAAGACACATATGTACAAGTTTGTCACAGCATGGACTTTAACCCGTCACCATCCCATAGGACAACAATCTGGGTTCAAACTGTCAAAGGCCCTCACCTATACTGAGCGTCCATTCCCATCCCAAATGTTCTGTATTCATTATCTCTTCACAACTCAGATTCAGATGAAGAATCTAAAAATAAATATAGAAATTAATTTTTGGGGGGTGTTTTTGAGCCAGGGTCTCCCTGTAGTCCCAGCTGACCTGAACTTACTATGTATACCAGGCTAGCCTTGAACTCACAGATATCTGCCTTCCTCTGCCTCCCAAGTGCTGGGACTAAAGGCGTGTGCCACCACACCCAGCTAGAAATAAAATTTTAATTAATCAATTAATTTAATTATTCATGGTGAAACATTTGGTAAGTGGCAGACTGGGGACTTTAAGACCATGAAGTACTTCTTAATCATTAAATAGATTTGTTTATGCTTTTGGAATGGCTATTCTTATCAAATTAGGAACCTAGAGTTGCTTGTTTGGCATCTCTCTGAGAAAAGAATATTCGTGACTGCCTCATTTTTAAACTCTCTGAACAAAATGGACACAGTTATTAGTACTATTTTGCTCATCTGCATCTTTTTGTTGTTGTTCTGGTGTCGATAGCACTGAGATCCTCCTGCCTCTGCTCCCAAATTCTGGGATTTAAAGGCATTGCGCTACCATGTCTGACTCATCTGCAAATATTTTTTTTAATGTGTGTAAGTGTATTGCTTGTCTATAGGTATGTGTACCAGTGTTATGCAATGCTCACAGAGATCAGAAGAGGGAATCAGATCCCCTGGAACTGGAGTTATGGACCATTGTTAGCTACCATGTGGGTACTGGGAATCAGACCTGGGTCCTTTGTAAGAGCAGTGTTCTTAACCACTGAGTCATCTCTCCAGCCCCTCATCAGCATCTTATAGATCCTTAATTGTTAAGATAGACAGACACTGCTTAGAAATGGTAGGTTTTCTTTTGACTATAGAGTTGAGGGATTTGGTGGCTCGTAGCAGGTGAGGCAGTCATGGAGGAGTCAGGACCATCCCTGATCCAACATGTCGGAACATGGTGCTGGAAAAGGTGTAGTAGTGCCATGAGCTCCCAGGAGAGGCAGCAGGTGTCATGTGTTATTTTTAAAGTCAGGCAGATCATGTGAGAATATTGTCTATAAAAGAAGAGTGTGTTGTCTCCCCACCCCCACCCCAACACACACACCCAAAAGCTAAGGATCTTACTGAGAAGATGTGGGATCAGAAGAAGAAGCAACTTTTGAAAGTGTATTGGATCCAATTACAGGATCAAGGCACATTGCTATGTGAGTGGATGTGTGTGAACAGTGTGGAATGCAATGTGTGAGTACATGTGTGTGCATAGGATGGACTACAGTATGTGAGTGCATATACATAAACATGCTGAGTATGTGAAAAGGCATGTGAATGCATATGTGTGTATAGCATGTATGAGTACATGTGTGTAAATAGAGTGGAATGTGGTATATGAATGCATGCATATGAACAGAGTGGAATGCAGTGTGTGAGTGCATGTGTATGAACAGGGTAGAATGCAGTGTGTGAGGCATGTGTGTGAACAGGGTGAGTGTGTAATGCATGTGTGTGAACATGGAGGGTGTGTGTACACGTATGTGAACAAGGTAGAATACGGTATGTGAACATGAGTCTGTGAGAGGACATGTACACATGAGCATGTAGCATAACGGGAAAGAATCCCGCTTCCTCGTCAGGAGTGGAACTCAGGAGTATGGTGAGAACCTGCTAGTCCCTTCAATCCTGGGTCACACTAACGACTAGCGTGATACAGGGGGCCAGAGTGATGAGCAAGGACAGTGGACCAGGCTTTTCTCTGTCTCAGGTCAGGATGGGTCAAGGGAACAGTAGGCTGAAGGGAAACTGCCATATCTGACCCCATAGGCAGGTCCTGCGTCTGGAACGACGTAGTAAGTCTGGCAGCTTCCAATTTTCACTTCTCTCCTAACAGCCAACCCCGAGTCTATGTTCTGCCCAGCAAGCTCTATCTCAAATGGGTTCTGAAATCCTAGAAGTTTAAAAGTGAAATCAAGCATAAAAAGCCTTAACTTTGTTTAAACACAAATGCTTCTTGAATTATAAATTGTGTTTGTGTTCAGGACAGTGTCTAGCAGAGCGGGCCACACCTACAGCTCACTACCAACTCATCTATCCAATTTTATTGCACACTGTTCTCATTTCAGAGTGGTGTAGACCTGATATTTGAAGCTTATGATTTTATAGAAGTCATTTCCAGGACTGAGTTTTTTATTGAACTAAAAACTTGAATAATCAACTGATAGAGAAAAATGAGACTTCTTAAAACAGACCATTGGTATAAATTAAAAGATGATTTGTAGCCGGGTGTAGTGGTGCACACCTTTAATCCCACCACTTGGGAGGCAGAGGCAGGTGGATCTCTGTGAGTTCGAGGCCAGCCTGGTCTACATAACGAGTTCCAGGTCAGCTGGGGCTACAGGGAGACCCTGTCTCAAAAAAACAACAACAACAAAAAAAGATGATTTGTAAATCATAAAAAATGCCACCAAGTTTTATATGATGCTAATCAAGTCCAAATCGCTACTGAGCAACCACAGTTAATTCATTAATATCTAAAACTGACACCATGCCAAAGACACTGATTCATTGACCTGATCTTGCAAGTCAGGCACAGAGGGGGCGTGGTTTTCTGTGACAATTCTCATAAAGACTGCAAGAAACCCTGTTCTACACCCTGCCCTCCTGTGGAAGAGGCTCCCATGGAAGCTATTTCATTTGGAAGCCTATACCATCCCCTCACATTGAATTCTCCAGATTTACTTGGTCAGGAATGGAAGTTAGACAGTGTCTACACATCCCTTTTCCGGCTTGTTTCTCTTCTGTTTGTACTTCAGATAATTCAAAAAAGGAATTTAATTAAAAGGCTGACATGGCTTTGGTCATCACTAAACAAGTCAAATATCAATCATAGGAGAATGGATTTCCCTTTGAGGAATAAATGAGCCAGTGTTGGAAAATTCAATGACCTTGCAAATTCCAGAGCTTGAGTTTGGGGATGATCTGTTTGTGAGCACTAAAAATTCAATATCGTCCATTAAATACTAAGATAATATGTACTAAGCCAGGCAGAGGAGCTAGAAATGTGTGATGGAATGATTTATCTGTTTCATCTAAACACATCTGAGATGAGAAAATTACTTAATATAATACCAATGATATTTTTGTCTAATTACAGAGGCATAAAGTTAAATGGAACATAGTTATTGATTTGCAAGTATTGCCTAAACCACAATTAACAAATGAAGTTTAGGCAGAATACAGAATGTAGATGGTCCTAGAGATACCCCATGGATTGTATTTTCTTCCTTTTGATTTCTGGGAGTAAGACTTGAACCCAGGGTCTTGTGCCTGTTAGGCAAGCACTCTACAACTGAGCTTACTTTTGCTTTTTATTTTGAGTCAGAGTCTTGCTCAGTTGCCCAGGCAGGCCTTGATCTTGAGCTCCTCTTGCCTCAACCTCCCTGGCAACCACAATAACACCAGGCCTAGTTTGTGGTTTGTATTTTTTGGTGGTTTAGATTTGTGGCAATTTTATGATAATCCTATTTTACTTCTTATTTCTAACCCCGTTTCCAAATCTTATTAAAGGGAACTAAAAGCTGGGTATAATGACTCATGTCTGTAATACTAGGACCTGGGGCTGAGGCAGGAGGATTGTTGCTAGTTGAGGCCAGACTAGGCTACATAGTCAACTGGCAAGCATCTGGGATTGCATAGCAAGACCCTGTCTCAAAAAAACAGATCAAGAGAATAACTAGAGAAGTATTATCTGGATCAGATGTTTGATCAAGACAGGGTGTATGACATTTCTAGTCCAGCAGACTTCCCAAGAACAAACATGATTCTAGAACTACAGGCAGCACAGTACTTCCAAACATGGTGGTGGTGTGTGTGCCTATGTGTACTGTTTGTTTTTCTTTTGAGGAACTATATTATCCTAGGCAGAGAGGATATATCATCAGCAGAGTGCCACATGCTCCAGGATTTCAGCACCCAGTAGAAGAGGTAGGTGACATGACTAGTCCACATCTTACCTGCGATTTTCAAATCCAAAGCACCTCCCAAACTGACAGTTCTTTTTTAATGCAATTGGCAACAAATTCTTGTCTGGACTAACAGAAGGCTATTCATAGTTTTTTTTTTTTTTTTTTAATGACAATGTGAATATTTCTGTGTCGCAGCTGGTGTTTGGGTACAAGGTGCCAGTACAGACTCAGCTGCAACTTTTATAGAAGTCCATAATATATAAGAAATTATGACAGGCTGGAGAGATGGCTCAGTGTTAAGAGCACTGGTTGCTCTTGCAAAGGACCTGGATTTGATTCCCAGCACCCACATGGTGGCTAACAACTGTCTGTAACTCCAGTTCCAGGGGATCTGATGCCCTCTTTTGATCTTAGCAGGCATTGCATGACACAAGAGCACTTACATACATGTAGGCAGTTCACTCACACACATAATTTTTTTTTAAAATTATGAATTCATAAATATATTTGATCATAAAGATTTTAGGTGAGAAGTATGAATTTGAACAGCATCATAAGTGATTCACTCTGAATCATATAGAACCACTTTAGATCAGAGGAAAGATGCTTGACAGGGTAAAGGGCTGGGAAGGAGAAGCAGCAGCATTTGAAGTGGTTCACTAAGATCAAAAAGGAAAAAGGAGGGTAGGGAACAGTATAGCCACAGGGAAGGCAAAAACCAACCACGTGAGTTTGCTGGCTAAGGAAGAGGGTGCTGGGGTGGAACTCTGAGGGAGGGGTGGATGACCTCTTTCAGAGGCTGGGATTTCTGCTCCCTCTCAGCTCCTTTAAAGCCAGAACTCCTTACAAAGGGAGTCGAGTGGCATCTTTGCTCTTTCTTAATTTCCTGGAAGCAGCCCCCTCTCAGCCACTTCCCCCAGGTGCCTCAGAGGGCAGAAGGATCTTCCCTCTTTTCTCAGAAGAGGCAAGAAACACTATGTCCTGTGCTTCTGTGACGAGGACAAGATCGCACATGCAGCATAAATCACTTCCAGCTAAAAAGCAGAGCTTGCAAACTGTAAAGTGGAAGCTGAAATGTCGGATTTCTCAGAGCTGGAAGTTTCAATGGTCAGAGTTGGGAGGCGTTCCATGAATCACTGCGACACAGACTCATGGAGGCTGGGGGCAGAATCATTACTGTGAAGAGAAGCATCTTTGTCTTGGTGCTATCCCAAAAAGTAACCGCATTAGCATTGTGCCACTGCTCTCAAGAGGACCACATTATCCATTACTGTGTACACGAGCATTATTAGCCTCCCCATCTGCCCGGACTTCCAGCAAGTCTCTGTGAGAAGCTGTATTAAATGACACCTATTTCTCCAAATTCATCTTTCCCATAAAGAAGGCCACTTTAGAAAACACAAGCTCTAGTTCTTTAACATCCCTCTGACCCGTCTTATATTTTGTATCTTTAAATTTTTCAGATCTCATTATTCAGGCCAAAGCTATTTTCTCCTCCTCCTCTTTGCCTCCTTTATTTCCCCAATGTAAGAGGAAGACTCGGATCACAAAATACAAGGCAGTGAGTATTAGGGGAAAGCAGTCTTTTACATTCTGTGTAGGAGAAATTGTGAGGGAATTATCAGCAGAATTCAGAACTACAGTGGATGGTTTGGGGAGGACAGTGGAGGTGGCTGGGTGGACAGAAATAAGACCTTCCCTAACAACCTAGAGTTAGCCCCCAGGCAAATCAAGATGATCACTACCACTAGTCCAAGTTTTCAGAGACCCATAATTTATCCCCTTTCCTGAGTCATTGGTAACTAACTGAAAGGTTTCCAGTTTGGAGTTCAGGGGGAAACTGAGGAAGATTGTTCTTTGTGGCTAAGAGGTTCATTACAAGAGCTGTTAACATCATATACAGGCAGTCAGCAGCATGGCAGGGCCCTGAGAAGAGATCAGGTCCATGTGGCAGAGCGGGGTCCCTCCAACTTTCCACAGGAAAGGAAGTGGGAAAGAGATGGAAAAGTTTCCCCTTTTGCCCTGTTCTCAGTCTCTGCTAGGGGTACCCATTGGGGTGGTGAGTTACAGGATGTCAGATGATAGCTAAACATCTCTCCTGGCAGTCCTTATTGAAGGTCTATAGGGCAGAGAGGGCAAGAAGTTGCTTTAGTTTTTGAAACAAAATATTGTAGTTATGGGTATAGTCACAGTTAAACCAAAATGGAGGAGCTTTATAAATGGGGTAACCTTGGCTAACAGTAACCCATCTGGACATTTTTCTTTCCAGGGGACTTGAGAGATGAAGCTGTTACCAGTGGTCATGATCTAAGACAGATGATTCCAGGTTCTTGGTCTCTTATCCAGGGAATTGAAAATAAGGGTTCACACAGATTTGCGAATGAAGACAACTTTATTTGGAGCAAAGTCATGCTTCAGGTTATAGAGGGGTCCACTGTCAAGATTGTCAGTGGGCCACAGGAGTGAGAGCACTTGAAGACCCCAACTGCAGCATGGGATGTCCTCTTATGGTCTAAGGGAAGCAGGGCTGGTTACTAAGGACCATAGTTGGGATGGTTTTCTAGTTTGATTGACAGATTGGTCATTTCCCTTACTGTGCATGTCCCTTCCCATAATCCATCTGATTTTAATCATATGTATCCCAATTGTGAAAAGGCATAAGATCTTAAATAGGTGATTCTCCCCAAAGGTTTACCTGGGGACACACTCTTGTTTTACTGCCCATGTACCCCAAAGCAGTTCAGGCTGCATGAACCCTTCTGTTCTTCATACCTGAAGTTACCGGGAATACATTTGAGTAGAACCTGCCTGAATTTGATTGTTAGGAAGGGAAGGGAAGCTCATGCTATTGTACAGAGATAGGAGAACATGTAGCTGGTACAGGTAGAGGCTCAAGGGAGCTCTGAGTTGCTGGGTACATTGTTTGGAGAGGTGTGTGTGTACTAGTACATACAGGCTTAGGAAGTACCAAGTGCATCCTTCTGAGAGGCAGGTGTCCATGAACAAAAACCAAATGGCAAGCTCAGGGTACTAAACTATATCCTAAGCTTGTCTGCCTCAAGATGATGGAGGAAGACTTTCTGCTGGTAGCAGGCCAGGTGGTAGATCCATCCATCTCCTCCTCTTGTGTGATGCAGGGGTCTGTCAGACACAGGAAGAAAGGGACTGCTCTGATTTTTTCCAATAAATCAGAAAGCAAGCAGATTAGTTGTTAAGGTATAAACTCCTCATCTTACCCCTGGTGGCTTGGGACAGAGGCTCTTTCCCTTTGTGAGAACTGCTCTCACCTTCCTTTAACTTCTGTCCTAGAAAAGCCATCATCAGTCATGTACACCCTTGCTGAGCTCTGCCAGCTTTGCTGGAGATGGAGAGAATGGGGTCCAATCAAATCTATTATTATTATTATTATTTTTTTGTCTTTTTGAGACAGGATCTCCCTGTAGTCCAAGCTGACCTGAACTTACTATGTAGACCAGGCTGGCCTTGAACTCACAAAGAGCTGCCTGCCTCTGCCTCCCAAGTGCTGGGATTAAAGGCGTGTGCCACCACGCCCAGCTAAACCTATTAATTTTTAAGGTTCATTTTATAGTCATGTTATAGGATAACATGAAAGTAACTTCTCAAATTAGATTTTTGAAAGAGAACATAATAAACCTCTCTCCTCTCTGTATTCCATGCATCAGCTCAGGCAAAGAATAATGAATGTGGTGCTGGAGAGATGGCTCAGTGGTTAAGAGCATTGACTGCTCTTGCAGAGGACCCAGGTTCAGTTCCCAGTACTCACATGGTGGCTAAGAACCGTCCTTAACTCCAGTTCCAGGGACTCTGACTCCTTCTTCTGGCTGCCGCAGCACTACACAACATGGATGCAATCATATACATGCAGACAATATGCTTGTACACAGAAAATAATAAAAAAATAATAAATAAAAGTTTTTTTTTTTTTTTTTAAAAGGAATAATGACTCCTGTTAAAGATCTTAGTGGCATACTAACGGCAGAGATGTGGATGAGGAATAAGGTGTCTGGAAACGTGCTATCTGTGCAGTGTTCTCTGGGAAGGTTAGGGAGCTTGAAATGTTGAAAAGGTGCTTGTAGGTTACCAACTCCAAAGTTAGAAAACTTCAGAAAAATTAAGGGAAGGGGAGGAAAGAGACGGGAGAGAATGGAAGAAGGGAAAGAGAGGGAGGGGAGAAAGAGGGAGAGGGAGGGAGAGAGGAGGGAGGGAGGGAGGAGGAAAAGAGAGAGAGAGAACAAATATAAGTGGGAAAAAAGAATTTTTGTTTGTGAATTGTGTCTCCTGAATGTGTATGATGTCATTAACATGGGGACAGTGTGTTCGATGTTGTTAACATGGGGATTGGTGTTACATCATCACTTTTGTTGTGCTTCTGTCACAACGAAATGAAAATGACAGGACTTTCCCACTCTGCATGAACATCATGCATATCAGTAGTGAGGCCTGTTTTTAAAAGGAAGGGAGGGAGGGAAGGAAAGAGGCAGAGAGGGATATAGGGAGAGAGGGAGGAAAGGAAGGAAAGGAAGAAGGAAGGGAGGAAGGAAGGAAGAGGAAGGAAGGAAGGAAGGAAGGAGAGAGGGAGGAGGAAGGAAGGAGGAAGGAGGAAGGAAGGAAGGAAGGAAGGAAGGAGGAAGGAAGGAGGAGGGAGGAGGAAGGAAGGAAGGAGGAAGAAGGAGGGAGGAGGAAGGAAGGAGGAGGGAAGGAGGAAGGAGGAGGAAGGAGGAAGGAAGGAAGGAAGGAAGGAAGAAGGAAGGAAGGAGGAAGGAGGAGGGAGAAGGAAGGAAGTAAGAAGAAAGAAAATAAAAGGCCATCTTTTGTTGGTTTTCTTCTAACAACTGGTTGGGAAAGATGAGTCTCTTCCTAACCCCAGTCAGAAGTTAGGAGCCTCTGAGTATGACCATTTTTCCCACCAAAGCACAAAGTAGCCGTTCTCTACTTCCTCCCCCAGTGAACATACTTCTTCACTGCGCTGATGTGAGGCTTGCCCTCACTTCAGCACCTCAGAACAGGATCCACAGCTGTCAGGTGGTCAGGTGGTATGTTAGACCAGCTCACAGAAGACTTCCTCATATACAGGAAATCCTCCACAGCTGCAGCTCAGGGCTTTGGGGGCACAGATGGCTATCTAGTCAATAATCTTAACCAACATTAACTTGATGCCAGCATGACTTATTTAGTAGAAAACAATTTACTGTTGTTGACCCTCATGGAGGAGGATGGCAGACAGGAGAGACAGAATCTTACATGTCATGGTAAGGAACTTTGGTATAATCTATGATTTTTCTTCCATGTGCCTATCCTTTTTATTTTTTTAATTATTTTTATTTTATGATGTGTATAAGCCTGCATGTGCATGAGTGCACCTGTGTTGTGCAATGCCCATGAAGGACAGATGATGGCATTGGGTCCCCTGGAACCAGAGTTACCAATGGTTGTCAGCTGCCACGTGGGTACTGGGATTTAACCCTGGTTCTTCTGCAAGAACAGCAGCTAGTGCTCTTAACAGCCACATGCCCATATTCTTATTGTCATAAATATTTTCTGTTATCCCTCTACTGTGCCACCAAATAACATGGGTCACAGATGGAGACACTGAAGGATAAAACTGTGGACTTGACAGGATAAAACTGTGGACTCAACAGCATCCCACAGTGATTTTGAAAATGATATTCTAGAACAGCATAGTGGGTGGACTGGAGGAGGGTGCAGTAAAGTCAGCCGAAGAGAACTGGCTGTGATAAAGAGCATCGAGAAGGAACAGCCTGAACTAGTAGAAGTGCCATCCGACCTGCAGCCCACAGGCCACATGCAACCCAGGCCACATGCAACCCAGGTGAGTTATGAATGAGGCCCAATACAAAGCCAAATCATAAACTTACATTAAACATTATGGGGTTTTGTTTTGTGTAACTCAATTGTGCAGTTCTTGAGTATGAACTTTGATGACAATGCTGTGTTGCAATGTCAAAAAGTTGGACACACCTGAGTTCTAAAGCAGGATAGTTGATAGACTCAAACATACATATATGCAGATTATATAGTATTTTTAGTCTCATATTGATATATTTTTACATAATAAAATATCACGTTTTATATATATATATTTGCATGTATGTTTATTAGCTTGAACACTTAGAGTGAAGAGAAATGAGTGACAATTTTGAAGTTTTTAACTTGATAAGCTGAGTGTGTCCTCTTAAGAGTCTCCAGTTCCCCTCAGCCAAGCCTCTTTCTCAGCACCCTCCTCAACGAAAGCAACCCCAACGGTCATTAAAGGCACTTACTCAGGACCCTCTCCACTTTCCCTTAACTTTCCATTAACCGCACTCTAGCAGGTTCTCTTACTGTGACTCACTGTGGGAAGCTCAATGCCTGAAAACAGATGGTGGCCAAATTTCCTATTCAAATGGGCAGAAAGGTAGGCGGGTTAGACCCCTATGCTGGCTATTGTTCAAAAAGGGGTGTGAGGAGAGCGTAGAGGGAGACCCAAAGGTGCGCAGTGTGTCTCGGTTCACTGGCTTGGGCTTTGAGTGCTTCAGAGTCAACTCTGATAGGCTAGAGCTCAGCTTGGTTGATTCAGCAGTTAAAGGATGTCATCTAGAACACTGATGGGACTTGTGGTCAAAGCAAAGTTATAGTCTTATTTACTATTTGAATATTTAACTCATAGAGATACCCTAGAAGTTGACCACATAGAAGGTGGATTTCTCCTTTAGTTCCCTCTAGGCTTCTGTGATGCTTTACATAATCACTGACTAGATGAGGCCTGGAATTACCTAGAAAGAAGCCCCTGGGCATGCCGGTGAGGCATGTCTAGATTAGGCTAGGCTCTGGGTATGCTGGCAAAGGATTTCCTTGATTAGGTTAGTTCAAGCAAGTGGACTCACCCTAAGTGTGGGTGGGTTGGGTCCTGGACTGGATAGAAAGGAGAAAGAGCCAAACAGGAACACTATTTCTCTCTGCTTCCTGAGTGTGGATGCAGTGTGACCAGCCGGGCTCCGGCTCCTGGTCATATCTTCCCACAATGATGGAATGAGTACCTTGTTGTAAGCCAAGGCAAACCCTTTTTCATTTAAGTTTCTTTTGTGTATTTTATCAGAGCAACAGGAAAAGTAAGTAATACAGACTCAGGTGAGTGAAAATCATGGGATTGGTTTCATCCCAGAGACCTGATAAAAGACTTAGCCCTATTTGCTAGGCAAGTCCTTGCCCTCAGGACTAGTGACTCGGGGAGAGGAAGTGGAGCAGTGGTACAGTGTTTCGTAATTTTGAAAATTAACTTGGGGGACTGGAGAGATGACTCAGTGGTTAAGAGCACTGGCTGCTCTTGCAGAGGACCTGGGTTCGGTTCCTAGCACCCACATGATGGCTAACAACTGGCTGTAACTCCAGTTCCAGGATACCCTCTTGTGACCTCCACAGATATTGCACAATTCAGATGCAGTTGCATGCATGCAGGAATACACTCACACACATAAATAAAATAAAATAAAATAAAAAGAATATTTTAGTAAAGAAGAAAATTTGTTGTACCCCATCCATTGGACGCCAAAAAGACCACCGAGGACCCAACACACCAAAACACAAAAGCAAAGGTTTATGGTTTATTCGGGCTCAAGCTCGAGCTCTCAGACCTCACCAACTCAACGGATCCGTGCTGAGAGCCCAGAGTAAGGGAGAGTGGAGCCTTTTATAGGTTTTAGACAAAGGGGGGGAGATACCGAAGATACATTTTGGTTGGTTCAAGGAGCCCGCGTGCGCCAACATAATTTTAAACCGATTGGATGTATAAGATGCAGCCCTGGAAGTTTCTTATTGGTAGGTGCTATTCTCAGGGCTGTGGAATGTGCTGACTGTTACCTGTGGGGCCAGGAGTCTCCATATTTACCTTATAGGGCAGTTTTTATGCCCGGCCTTGCTTAATCTATAGTTTCCTGGAAGGGGGGTAGGGAATGGCAGGAGGGGGTCAGGGCATGCCAGGGTATGTCTAGGCATGTCTAAAGCAGCAGCCAAGCATTTTACAGAAGCTAAAAGAGCAATTAGTGGGGGTCTGGAGGGATTGGGGGGTAGCGGGTGAATGAAGAGGGTCTCAGGGTTCTACAAATTAACTGGAGAAAATAGTTGCATCATATTCAAAGTTTATGTAACATCTGACAGGAGAAATGTGATTTAGATATTTAGTTACATTCTACTTCAGTGTATTAATATTTCTGAAAACATGTTTGATTATTAAAATCTCCATTTTTCAGCAGAGTAAACACTTCAAATCACTTCTGTCTGCATTTCCTCAGTTTGAGTACAGAGACAGATTAGACAGGAGTTTCCTCTGTCTTAATTGATTTTTTTTTGCAAAATTCACATAACTGAAAATGAAGACTGATGAGCCTCCTTCTGAGATTAAGTCCCTGACCTTGAGAAAGTGTGTGTCTGTGGAAATTCAGATTTCAGTGAAACCTTTTCTAGGGAACAGAAAGCTTTTATTTAATGAATCTAGACAGAAGCCACTGAAGAGACAAGTTTCAAATATTTGGTTTGCTCCCTTTTCTGTAAGGAATTCTAGATAATTTTCTTATTGTAAGTAAAAAAAAAAAATCATTAAGAATTCCAAGCTCTGGCTGGAGATATAGGTAGTGGTAGAGTGCTTACTTGGCTCCTGCAAAGCCTGTGATTGATGTTCCCTCACACTTGAGAAAATTAAGATATTCTGAGCTCTTTCTGGCAAGCTCAGAGCATATCTAAACCCCTGGATGTGAACACCCTGGGAGACCATCTGAATCTCCTCTCTTGGCTCCTGACACCATAGCCCATGGCTATTAGTGTTTCTGTTCAAATTCAAATGAGTGAGATAAAGACTGGAAGCAAGGCTTAGCACTCAATACCAGTCTAAAAGAAAACACTTCCCTTTGGAAAGGGAAGGAAAGCTGGATTCAGATCCCACTTCTGACACCTTATTATAAGGCAAAGCCATCTTGCTTCATTCTGAGGCCCAAACTCCTGTACTTAGCCTGAGTTAACAATTTAGTATGTGTGCAGGATCCTATGATTAAAAAGCAAGAATTTAAAGATTTATTTTTGCTTTTTTAGTTAAGTGTACGCATTTGTACCTATGCTGGGGTATGTGCATGTCAGGATAGTTGCCCATGTAGGCCAGAAGAGGGCAATGGATCCTCTGGAACTGGAGTTCAGGTGGTTGTGAGCCATTTGACCTGGGTGCTAGGAACTAAACTTGGATCCTCTGCAAGAGTAGTCCACTCTCCTAACCACTGAGCCATCTCTCCAGCCCCAAAAGCAACAATTTTAGTAAACATGTAATGACTATTACATGTTTATTAATTAGATGATGTGATTATTACACACAAGCCACTGTTCTGTTTATTAATTCAATTACTCCTCACAATTCTCAAAGCCATGATCTGAAAATTACATAGGCACCAGAAAAGTCCAGACCCATAATCTTTACAGCATATCAGACACTTACTGAGTGCTCATTTTACATATTGCGTAACATGCCTCTATGCACAGAGCAGTGAAGCCTCAGTTTCAATCTGGCGCACAGTTGCAAACAGCTCTTCCTGATGAAGCATAAAGGAAGGCTATTAAAAGGTTTAGTTTATCTTCTGGGTAAACCTTGGAGGCATTTGGAAGTCTGGAGGTTCAAGCTTAAAGGTGTACTATCTAGAACATGGTTTGTACCACACAGACCAGGCTGATGAGAAAAATTTACAACTGCTGCCCAAATTAGATTTTGGTATACCACTGTCAATTTCTGCATTACAAAATGAACTCTACAGTAGCTAGTTCCTTCAATTGTTAATGTCATTTCAATGCAAAGAAATTCCCTCCACTGCTGTCTCCAGTTGCATCAGCAGCTCCTTAGGGACTGGAGAGGCAGCATTAAGATACTGGCACCATCTGGCTCTGCCCTTACTGCAGGATCTTCAGAAAAAGAGTCTAATGTTCTCAGTTCCTATCTGGGGAGATACTTTCTATTTGGTACCACTTTATTAAAGCAGGAAATAATTTTTTAAAAAGATAAATTTCCACTCCCAGAAACTTTGATTTTTTTTTTAAATCTCCATTTTAATGGCTCATGGGACTAAGATCTGGAGAGTTTGAGTTTCTTAGATTAAATTCTTACAAGCAAATTCTAACATGTAAAATGTTGTATAGAAGGTTTATCAGAGAGTACTCTGGGGAGAGACATCTTAAAAATATACAGTAATAGGTTGATCAGAGAGATGGTAGCCTTGAATACATTCAAACTGAGGTCTCGGTCAATCCTATACAGATCTAGCTTGCTGGAGTGACAACAGAATTGTCCCCAAATAAGATGAAATAAGGACTAAACTTGTGTTCTGCATATGCCACTTTAGGAAGCACGGAATGCCTTCCAAGGGGGGCAGAGTCTTTGATGAGGCCGTGCCCTGAGGCTGAAGGGAATGAGGTCCTGCTCTTGTTTTCTTAATGCAATGAAACCAACCTAACACGACTAAGTCCTACCGAAACATGAATGAAATAGGGTGGAATTCATCCATCCTTCCATGGTGAGGTCTACATCCTTATGTACTTAGGAAACATGGCATTGACAACTAAGAAGAAACATTTCAAGCATCACTGGGAGTCTGAGGAAGCTGGAAATCACCCTATACTTTCATAGGGATGTAAGATGTAGGTGCTTTGGAAACAGTGTCAGATTGTCAAACTTAAAACCAACTGGTGACCTTCCACCTTCTTTTCTTTCAGTTCCTCTAATGACTTTGGATCATGCAAATCCTTTTGTATGTAAAATATTGGCTGCTTTTTTATTGCTGTGGCAAAAAGAACGGAGGAAGGGATTTTGTTATTGTAGTTTTTACACTTTGAGGGCACAGCTTGCCATGGGGGACAAGATGGCCGTAGCAGTGTGAGGTGACTGGTCACATCGCATTCACAGTCAGGAAGCGGAGAGATGAAGGCTGGTGCTTAGCTTGTGTTCTCCTTTTTACTCAGTTTGGGACCCCAGCTCATGGAATGGTGCTACACACAGTCATGGTGAGTCTTCCCACCTCAGTTAATCCTTTCTGGAAAGTTCTCCCCGGACATGCCCAGAGGTTTGTTTCCTGAGTGTTCTAAATCCTATCACATTGACCATCAAGAGGAACCATCTCAAACATCTTAGGGGGGTTTGGGTTTCATATACTGATTACTGTAGTTTATAACCACTACAAGTGTGGTCATATTTCTTCTTGGCTAGTCTACTTCATTCAGTTCTGAGCATCGTGTATTGAGGAAAACAGAACTCTGAAGATGCCCAGATGACAGTTACCAAGGTGTGAGAAACTTGAAGCCATGATAGTTAAGCAAAAACATAAGATGAAAGGAAATGTGTGAGGAATATAATGACTCTTTGAGATCCTAAATCTCCCTGTCTAGAAGAATTCTTCCATAAGAAGAACTAAGACAACATTAGGGACCAATATAAGGAAAAAATATTCAAACGTCAGCTTGCCTTACCAGACATTGAGTTACCACCAGAAAAGGAGCTGGAGCAGAAGGCAGTGGCCCTTAGTGCGAAAGACAGTGGAGAAACCCTAAGACTGAATTCCCCAAGTGCTGAGCTAGATGCTTTTAAAGCAGAATGGACTAGACCGTCTGCCTGGATGTTATGACACATGAGGATTGTGTTGTCACTACTTAGAAATCAATAGATTCTCATAAAAATCTGAAATTTTTCATTACGTGGAATGAAAAAAGAAAAGAAAATTATTGTAGCATGAGCTGCAGTTCCTCTTGGTGAGGACTGGGGCTAAGCGCTAGTTTCTTCAAGACAGGCAAGATCCTACAGCTGGCCACAACCTCAGTATCCCAGCTGTTTCAGCTTCAGCACACATCTGCTATCTATGGCACCTGTCTAGAATCTGAGTTTTGCTATCCCTAGGTCCAAAACCTAACAGTCTCTGGTTCTTTCATGCTATGACTTAATGTCAAGTTCAAACACTCTCCCTACAAGGAAGTTCTTTCTGTTTGAGGTTTTTTGACTTCCCTAAGCACATCTACAGTGTGAGGCATTGACCACACCTTTCTTGACTTTAGTAACTTCCCAGTAAGATGCTAGATGCATAAATTCAGGGGTTTCACAGAGAGGAGGCATCTTTAAATATTTGTTCAATGGTACCCTGCGCTGACTGTTAATGATGCCTTTGACAAGCTTTGACAAGCTGATTATGTGCACCATAGCTTAGAAATAGCTTTTGCCACACAAGGGGAAAACGTGTTTGCTTTCATTTTAAAGGCAAAGCTTATTTTTGAAAATTGAATTTTATTTCCCTCAGGGATTCTGGGATCTTGAAAGGAGCATGAAGGAATAATTGAACTTTTAGGTTGGGAACTTCATAGTTTTAGTCATTTTACCAGGCGTCCATCAGAATGGACTTTCATCATGGAAGCACCTCCGTATGCCTCCCACAACCTGACGTCTTGAGTGCACAATAGAAAAAAAGACAGAAACTGACTGTGTCTGTCTGTGTGTGTGTGTTTGTGTGTGTGTGTGCACGCATGCACATGATATAGAAGACAGAAGTCAATGTCAGGTGTCTTCTTTGGTCACACTCTGCTTTTATTGTTTTCGTATATGGTTTCTCATTGAACCTGGAACTCACAGATTCAGGTAGTCCAGTGCCGGGGCTACAGACGTGTACTACCAAACAACTCTTACGTGGGTGTTGAAGATCCAACTTCAGGTGCTCATGCTCATGTAGCAAGTACTTCACTGACTGAGCCATTTCCGCAACCCCACTCTTTCAATTTTAACCCAAATACAGATCTATAGAGGAAGGGTGAAATACTTTCTGAGTCAATCATTGGTCAATTACTAAATTAAAACTCCCAAATATTTACAATTTAAAAACTTACTTCTCTATAACCCATCAAGCAAAGAAGAAACCACAGGGATTTCTTATGAAACCACAAGCTATCTTAAACAGAATTAAATTAAAATGTAACATTTTATGGGATAAAATCGAAGCAGTGATTATATAGAAAATTATTATACACTTACAGATTCATATTAAAAATAAAGATCTCAAACCAACAACCCAAACTTTCACCTTAGAAAACTAGAAAAAAGTGAGCAAGTAAAAGCTAAAGTGTGTAAAAGGGTAAAAGCTGTAATTTGAATAGAAATCAATGAAATAGAAACGCAAAAAACAATGAAGAAAACCAATAAAAGCAAACACTAGTTTTCAGAAAATATTAACAAAACTGACCAAGACATCGCTAGGAAGACTACAGACCAATGTCACTAGGAAGACTACGGACCAATGTCACTAGGAAGACTACAGACCAATGTCACTAGGAAGACTACGGACCAATGTCACTAGGAAGACTACGGACCAATGTCACTAGGAAGACTATGGACCAATGTCACTAGGAAGACTACGGACCAATGTCTCTGGAAGGTAGATGTGAAAACATTGAACAAAATATTAACAAACTGGATCCAGAACCATGTTAAGAAGGTTCTGTTTAATGATAAACCAGGAGTAGAAGATTGGTATATAAGCTATCACATGTCTTATGATAATGTCACCACAGAATAGGCATCTTAAAGCAATATATTCATTATTAACTCATAGATTCTATAGGTCAAAGGTGAAGTCCCAGCTTAATGGGTCTTCAATTTGCCATGTCACTAAACTACAGGCATTGTCCCCTAGGGGTGTAGTTTCATGGAGGCCTCAGCTGAGGGTGGATGTTGCTATAAACTCAACCAGGCCTTTGGTAATTCCCTATGGCTGTAGGACAGAGAGTGTCAGACACTAGTTACCAGCCACCTTTAACTGACAGATGCTGGCTTCACCTCCATGCCTCACCCATTTCTTCACAACCAGTATGAGACAGACTGTGGAAGGATAGCCATCACCATCTTGTAGTAAGTGATCGTATAACTTCATGTATTGAGACGTATTTGTGTGTTGTATTTATCAGAAGCAAGTCACACATTTTGACTGTATTCAAGAGACATGAGGATGGTAGGATTACATTAAAATTCTGTCCATTAGCGTCTACAAGATGGCTCAGTCATTAAGAGTGCTTGCTGTATAAGCCTCATGACATGAGTTCAATTCCCAGGATCCACGTGGTGGAAGGAGAGAAACAATTCCCGAGAGTTGTCCTAGGACTTCCACACGTTCACTGTAGCAGGCACTTTTCCCTCATACACACAATAAATGAGATTTAAGTTTAAAAAAATTTTAATAACCACATAATTAGTAAAAGCATTTCATTACAACAGCATTGACAGAGTCAATAACATTTTCCGGAGCAAAGATGCATCTCTTTCAAAATTGGCTGTAAAATTTTAGGTTCATAGTATTGAATTAATACAGTTATACAATATTGTGCTCAGTATAAACCCTGTAAGACATAAAATTGAATGAGGTTTTAACCTTTAAAAAAGATCTCCATTTCTTTTTGAAATACACTGTTTCATACAGATAAGCTTATTTTTAATGCAACTAACACTTAGATGTTTGCACATGCATCTCTAATCTCCATATATCTGATTATTACTAGTCACAGTAGGTTACTTTCTGAGATCCTTGGCACCTGATCATGGCTATAAAGTCATCAGATAGATTTCAATGGTAACGTTTTTCATATCTATTAACATGAAGCAAATTTTTACGCTTCTTCCTCAAATATAACTCATTTTTTATTTATTGATTTTTTGTGTGTGTATTTCATACAGAACACCCCAAACAATCTTACTCGTCTTTATACTGGCATCTCAAATGGCACCCTCCTTTAGCTCCCCCCACCCCCGACTGGAGCCTATATATTCTGTCATCCCTGTTACTGTCCACTGTGTTATCAGTGCCCCCAGGCATTACCCAGTGCTAGTCCATCTGCTGAGCCTAGTCAGCCTATCTAGAGTACTTTGTTTTAGGAAGATCAGCTCTTCCTCATCTAGCAGCAATCAGTTACCAATATTCCTTTGGATAAGATTGGGGTCTGCTGTCCATTTTCCCAGTTCTATGCTGGGTGTATTAGGGTTCTCCAAAGAAACAGAACCGGTAGAATGAATATATATATGTATAGGAACTTATCAGCTTAGCTCGCAGGATAGAGTTCGAGTAGTCCAACAATGGCTGCACCACACTGGAGAGGCTGAGAGTCCGTAGTCACTCAGTCCACAAGACTGGATGTCTCAGTAGTCCCAATCTGGCGCTGAAGGTCTGATGAATTCCAAAAGATAGCTAGTCTTCAGTCTACAGCAAGAAGATGAATTCATCAGTGAGAGAGAAGGCAAGCAGCAAGAAGTCAGGTGTTCGCTGCTGTGGCCTTTTATATGGGCTGCCATCAGAGGGTAACACCCACATTTAGGGTGTGTCTTCCAGCTTCAGATGATCCAATTAAGAAGATCTCTCTCATTTCAGTTAATTCCAGATCCAGTCAAGTTGATACCCAGGATTAGCCATCACACTGGGTTACTGTCTGGGAATCTCTTGGACCACCCTGGCCAACAACTCAAAGGAAGGTATCTCCTGTCTGGCATTGTTTCTTGTTATGTAGCCTTTAGCTTTACACATGGACTTTTAAAGAACTATAAATTAAAAAAAAAATCTTTTAAAAATAATTCTACCCATTAAGTTTGGCTTAACATTTAAAAAATCAATCAATGATGTGCTCCATCATTTTATTTCTGTAGCCTATTGATGAGAAATCCACAATAGAAGTAAGAAACCAATTCAAAATTTGGCGTAGTGGCAGGTGCCTGTAATCCTAGCTACTTGGGAGGCTGAGGTGGAAGGGTCTTCATATTTGTCCTTGGTATTTCCCCTTCCTCCTTCATAGATCAAAAATGATGGTGATTGAAATTACACTAAATACTATTTGCTGAAAAGCAGTTCAGTGTAAGATGCTCCTTGTGGTGGCATTATGGAGTTGCCAACCTAACACAGGACATCTCACTTTGTGAGACAGAAAATCAATTCATCCCATCTACTGTGTGTCAAGTGTATGATACTCAGAGTCCAAAGATCAATTTAAGGGAAAGTACCTTAATAATACTGAGTTTTCCAGTCTGCAAACACAGAGTTTCTCTTCATTTACAAAGATCTTTAATTTCCATTAGCAACGTTTTACAATTTACATGTCTTTTTTCATTTGTGGGCATAAGCATCTTGCTATGTTACCCAGGTTGGTCTTAAACTATGGGTAAATATGCCAACCTTTCTTTGCCAGAAGTCCTTGTGACTACCACTGATTTCTAACTGGATAAAACTGGGTTACATGGCTATTCTTTAGCAGCAAAGACACCTAGGAAATGTAGTTCCTAGCTGGGGTCATTGGCCACTAGTAATTTGGTTCTGTAATTAGAGAATAGCTATTGGGTAGGCAGACAGCAGTGGTTTCTGAAGCATGGATTTTACTCAGGTTGGTCTATGTGAATGAGCCAGGAACAGGAGCTAAAATGAGTCACTGTCAATAGTGCAGGGCAAAGTGAATCCATTGATTCGTTCATTCATGGGACATGGAATGACTGTTCTCTTTATTTTCTGTTTGCTTAAATGAACTACTTGGATCACATCCAGCTTTGGGCTTTGGATTGCTTCAAACGGCCTAACTTCACATTCATTCTGCTTTTGTAACATTTTATAAAAATGAGTATAAATCAGAAGGAAAACCTGTAAGTTATAGACAGTTTCACAGTTTCTTTACAAAAACAGCAATGCACCACTAGCCACAGAGCAATAAAGAAAAATTAGGGAAGTATATCACATGGAAAGAAACAGAGGAAACCGTTAGAGACTCAAAGAGCAGAAAGGCAGCTAGGAAAGATGGACTGCCTCACAAACGTTACCACATTTCCCCAAAAAGATACAATATTCCACCAGGCAATAAAACCACTCAAAGAAATTATTACTATAGTCCAATTAAACTTCACAAGAAATGATGTCATTTCTTGTTTACTGAATCCAAAGGCATCAGTAGACACACCTTGCCAAAGAAAACCTTGAAAGGTGATTGCACAATCTTCCCCAGAATGGAGGATGAGTCTGAAGGTCACATATCACAAAGCAAAACTTGATTGACATGGTAGCCTTAGGAAACCACTACTGTGACTGTGACTGTGGACAGCCTCTGAGATTTCAGTAAAGTGAGTAAAGAATTGCTTCCTCCACATCCTCATGAGTAGATTCAGGAAAAGAAAGTCAACAAAGAGGCACTGGACAAACATATGGGCTTTCCTCATAAGCCCTAGTGGGAATCAGGGGAATGGAGGCTGGGTGGCACTTCAGATAAGACTGGTGCTTTCTGTTTATAGAAAAATATTCTAAACACAACAGTAATCAGCAATTCCAACCCGGGAAAGAGAAATTCTATCAGTGAATATAGAAGTGTGTCAAGTTCTCTAGCTATAGGTCAGATGAGCTACTTCTGCCTGTTCACCAGGCCAAGCAGTCTTTTCAGCATAGGGCCAACTAACATGAAGACCAAGCAGAGTGCAGTATGCTGAGGAACTGCTTCTCCGAGGGAGTTTTAGCTGCTGGCGGGAGACTTGTGACAATTCTTCTTGCTAATTGTAAAAACTGAAGATAGTGTCTCTGACAGCCTGTCACTAGAGAACAAGTCCAAAACTTTGCCCATAAGATTAAGGATGTTGGAACTTAAAGAACCAATTAGCACAACCAGCTAATTGCTAAGCAAGGCAGGCGTGTCTAGCTCTGTGACGCTGCAACATGACATTGTCACCTACCATGTGGGATACATCCCATTTATGTGGGATTTACTTTTACAATATGGACAGTTCATCTTTTCTTAGCTTGTTTATAATTCAAACAGTCTCACTGAGCCTGACTTGAGCATATGACCTAATACCTCATGACCCTTCCTTGTCCTGGACCCAAGACAGTGTATGAACATGTGTATGTGTATGTTCCTCTCTTAATTGACAACTTAAGTAAGGACTGTGTTTTTTCTGACCCTGACTGACTAGACCAGCACACACACACACACACACACACACACACACACACAAACACACGCACGCACGCACGCATGCACGCATGCAAAACCACAAACAGTTGTTACCAATTTAATCCCAACAATTGCTTGCAACACAAATGGGAATAATTATCTCTCATTGCTTTCAATGATGTAAATGCTGTGTGCAGTGCTTGGTATGTGAAACACACACACACATTCAGAAGGTATTCTGGGTCAAGCTAAGACTGACATTTTGTTTGCAAGCTTAAGTAAAAGTCATCTGTACGGAGCAGGTCTGTATTGTAAAAGTCATTCCTGTTAGGCTGAACTGGGCCCCAAGACAGAGTCACTACTGACCAGCAACATGGTCACCACAACCTGGCGGGCAGAATTCTGGGAAACAGAAACTAAACGACCGTAGTTTCTCAGTAACTACCTGATCCTTGTTTTTTTTAACAATGAGTCGTAATCGTAAGAGCAATTCTCCATTGCAGCCAACCGGAAAGCTGAAAAGCACCTACCTGAAGCTGCCCTACTAAGGTACCTGCTACCGACTCACCCTCCTGCTACCACCCACAAAAGAAAGAAACCTGATAAAACCAGTCTGCTGTGATGAGGAACTGTTGGCTTTCTCGCTCCTGTGGGAGCAGCCCAGTTCAGCAGCTCATCCCTTCCAATAAATTTCTGTTTCTCTCTTCAGAGTGGTCACTAGTGGGCCTGGTCTTTGAAATTTTAATTCCCACAGTGGGAGATTTGACGTGTGGATGAGAAGGCTACAATAATATCTGGTTCTCTTGCTTTGATAAATGGAGTTATTTTCAAGGGTGGAGAACAAGAAATGCTTCAATTTGTGGGGTTAGAATGAATGCTAGAACTCAGACTTTTGCCTCAGAAAAGAAACTACAACAAAGCAATCTTTCATACCCTCCCCTCTCTCTACTTCCCTATTTATAATTCTCCATGTGTTTGTTTAGTGATTTAAAATGGAAAACTCAAACAAAGCCCATGGAAAGGTTAACACCCACTGCAGGGAACAACAGTAAACATTCATGAATAAGCGCTGTTTACAAGTCAAACAAGCATAGTAATTGTTTGTTGGCAGAAGAAATTATGAGTTTATCTTAGGCCATTAGTGGCTATTACTCAGTTAAATTGTGTTTATACTCTGTACATCTTTAAATTTTTCATTAGAGTGCTGTGGGGTACTGCACCAGAGAAAACCACTCAGACAAAGTTTTGAGGAATGAAAATCTTTTACTAGCTGGCCAGTGACTACACAAAGGTGTTGGAACCCAAGTGCAGCCCCGAGCTGTCTTAAGGGTAAGGTTTATACAGATAAACTATAACCAGGGCTGAAAAGTGGAGGTTCCCAAGCTTATAGGCGGAGCGCCCCCTTAACAATTTCTATTCTATTAAGCAACAATTACTATTTTGCAGAAGCAAGCCAAGCATAACCTACAGAAGCCATAAATCTACAGGTAGCAGGTACACTTCAAAACAAACTGACCTGTTCCCAAGACAACTGGGGTCCCGCTGACATGTGTTCCTAGACCCTGGACCAACTGCTTGATAATTTCAGAGACTGGAGTCACCCTAAACTTCAACACCATGTAGCTATGGTCAAGAAAGTAACAAATTACAACAGAAAAGCTTTTGCTTTGATTTTCTCCTGGAAAGTCCAAGGAAGGCTTAGAACATGATTTGAGCAAATCAAAACTTGAAACCAAGCTCAAGCAGTGGATTGGTGAGTGGATTGCTTATTTGACATATAAAAGTTTGAGTTATTTACAGAATTCAGTTTTTATAATATTATGCATTGCTTGGTTTAGTGGACTTGAAACAATTGTGTTTAAATAAAGAAGTTTCTGCTCAAAAGCATCCAGGTGCCTCACTTTATGGATGCAGTTTTTCACTGAATGGGCAGGGCTCTCTATGCAGAGATGAAAAAAATAGGCTCTTATCTTTTAATACAGTTGCTTAATTCTTGTATAGGACAGAAGTGAAAAGTCTCAGATGAGGGTTCAAGAGAATATTGAGATAAATTATTGGGGTGTAAGGAGTTTACTGAAGGAGTCATGAACACAGACAGATAGACAACATGGTGGCAGCTCTGAAGAGAGTTTTGGACCCAGATCCAGAGACAGACAACATAGTGGAGTCTGGAGAGAGGAAACTGAGTTCACTCCATAGCAGAAGAGAGGGTCTCCTTTTATATGTTTTGGAGGGTGGGTTTGGTTTGACAGTATAAGCCTGTAGCCAGGCTCTGTGATTTCAGGCAAGGGGAAGGGAAGTGGGTGGGGAGCAGGATGTGTGGCCACCAGTACCCCTTTTGATGTAAACTCACTTCCAGGTGAGAGAACCTGGTACTTGGGAGTCTGTTACCTAGGGACAATGTGCCCTTTGACATCTGTGAGAGGGGAAGGGCTGCTGCAGGTATTGTGGGCTAAACAACAGCTGGATTCCAACATTCCATCCTTACAACAGGAAAAATGGCATAGACTTGTAACTTGATGACCTGCATGTGTTTAAGAGCTCTACATGCATTTCCTGAAATGTCTGAAATGTAATGTCAGAAGCTCATGATGAGACTGAAAGACAAAACGGAGCTTGAAGAAACACCTTTCCACAGTAAGATGGGATGGTCTCAGCGGGGACAGTGTTGGTGGGGATAGTCTTGGGTGGGGACAGTCTTTGCTCTATTGTCTTGCATCCTCAACTAATCTCCATGTCTGCCCCACAACATGCAGTAAATTGGGAACTCTCTCCAAGTCATAGAGGAAAGATTCATGTTAAGAAGAGTCTAGTTATGCTGCCCTTCTCTTCTGGGTGCTTTCACTGATTAACAGAGTATCTTCAAAATTCCCTTGAATTCTCTATTCTCTCCTGTGGTCACCTGGTATTATTTTTAAACAACTACACATTAATGAATCCCAGATTTATATTGTAATAGGGTACCTTCTTGACCATAGCTATGCCATGTTAAAGTTTAAGTTGACTCTAGTCTCTGAAATTATCAGGCAGTTGGCCCATGGTATGGAAACACATGTCAGCTGGACCCTTGTTGTCTTAGAAACAGGTCAGAATGTCCCAGAGTGTACCTGCTAACTGCAGATTTATGGTTTCTGTAGGTTATGCTTGGCTTGCTTTTGCAAAATAGTAAATTGTTGCTTAATAGAACCAAAATTGTTAAGGGGACTCTCCACTTGTAAGCTTGGAAACGTAAGCTTGGAAACGTAAGCTTTTCACCCCTGGTTATGGCTTCTCTGTATAAAAGCTTACTTTAATAGCCAAACCGGGTAAAGACACAACCAAAAAAGAAAACTATAGACCCATGTACTTAATGAACATAGATGCAAAAATTCTCAGCAAAATACTTGCAAACCACATACAGACACACATCAAAAAGATCATTCACCATGATCAAGTAGGCTTTATCCCAGAGATGCAGGAATGGTTTAATATACACAAGGTCAATAAACAT
>NW_008329031.1:1077993-1089425 GCF_000622305.1 Nannospalax galili
ATCCCAATAGAGGGATGCTTTTGGAAGCCCTTGTCAAGAAAGTCCAATGACTCTCATAAGGACATTTGAAAATTGCCATTTTGACTTTTTTCTAGTTCCCTGTCTAGGACTTGTAATGATAATTACTCTTACCTTTACTTCTCCTTCACATCTCCTATTCATTATTCAAGGGCTTTCTTTTCCCCTTAGAGACAAGAGTTATGCAATTTGGGAGTCTTAGATAGACACACTGAATGGTACTCCAATTGCCTCACCCTGCGTCCCTGTTCAGCATGGAAGAAGCCAGGGCAGCCTGTGTCCCTATTCCCTATTGGCAATTTGGGTAACCCTATTGGCTAGGCAGTGATAGGTAAAGTAGCTGTAGGATGAATAGGGTTGATTGGGATAAAGCACCAAGACATTAGATAAAACTCTCAGCCGGACAGAGTTTTATTTTGCACCAGACACATTCCCTTCCGGGAAGGGAAAATGTCAGGCCATGGATTGTGAGCTGGGGCTTTTATAGCCAGGCTTCGGGGTGCAGAAGACAGGAAGTTTTTTTGGAAAAAATCAGGAGGGGGAAGCAGGAAAAGCGGGGCTTGTAAACCTGGCTCCATTCTGCCTGCCAGCCAGGATCTGGGTCAGGAAGGGTTTGGTTTTTATCCTTCTAAGATAAGGGAAAAGCTGCTGTACTAAAGCAGCTCCTGAAGTCTCTGGTTAAAAGGTGGAATCTGTTTATCTTGTCTTCGGAGATCAAAGGAAAGGCAAGCTGCCTTTTAGAAGAGTCTGCTTCCCCTTGACTTCAAAGACCAGGGTGCTTATCCACTCGGTTCTCTTTTGTTAGGGGCTTGCAAGGTCCGTGAGGCCCTGTTGGAGGCAGGGAGGGCTGCTGTCATTTGGAACCCTAATAGGCAGGGTAAAAAGACCCCAAAGAAATGTAGCAAGTTTCTTGACTAAAAGACAAAATGTCCTTGGTCCTGTTAGCAACATACTCTGTTCCAAAGGCCAAAAATAACATATTTGGGAGCTTGTATCTAACCCTTAAAAGATTTTAGGATTACCTCTTCAGAGGTGGGAATGTTGGAGAGGGAGGGAGTGGGCATGGATTTGATCAAAACACCTTATATGCATGTATGAAATCCTCAATACTTTTTGTAAAAGTTAAAAAAAATATGCAATCATAATGTGTATTACATCAGTCACGAATAACTTCCTGGACAATAACACAGAACTGATAAAATAAGAAAAATGACAGATAAATTGATGTAAAAATATGTAGAGTATTGTTAAAGTTGACACAAGGCTAGAAAGTTAATAAAAAAAAAAAAATAATAAAAAAAAAGGCTTACTCCAGAAATGTCTCAGGGCTACACCCTTGGGTTCCCGACACCCTTGTGTAGTAACCCTGACCAGTAAGGACTTTCATTGGGCAAAATTTTGAGTGGTCTTCTCTGGTGAAGTATTTTGGAAATGGAAACCTTCTGCAATGTGATGGTAATGAAGAACTTCGCAGCAGGGAAAACTCTTAGAGACAGGTGTGGGGAGGTGAGCAGGAGTCTCCCATCCTGCCCCTGTGGTTGCCCAGGATGGAAGTCTTTGTTTTCCAGTTTTCACATTCCTGTAACCTTTGAAGCCATATGTTCCGTTGATTAATTATCACATGTACCTTTTACCTAATTATCACCTATGTGCTGTTTTGCCTTTTCTTGCATTTCCCCACACGTGAGTATAAAACCCCCCAA
Organism: Nannospalax galili; assembly: GCF_000622305.1. Taxonomy (NCBI): domain Eukaryota; kingdom Metazoa; phylum Chordata; class Mammalia; order Rodentia; family Spalacidae; genus Nannospalax; species Nannospalax galili. The sequence continues at coordinate 1,079,715 of NW_008329031.1, forward strand.
AACTTGAACAAGAGGTATTTTCCTTTTACCTGTGGGGTCAGTCCCGCTAGCATAAAATTATTAAACTTCGTCTCCTCACCTGACTTCTGTTGTGTGGGAAGCCAGCATAGCCGAGCCAGCCAAAGATGGAGCCCTGGCTGGCTGCCAAACCTCGTGCTGTTTACTTCAACTCTTGGCTGATTGCCAAGGCTCGTGAATCCCGCTTGTTTACCCCAACTCTGAAGTATGGTGAGCCCAAAAACAGGTGCTGCCAGCCTGATGATCTTGCTACGTGGCTAATGAGCTGCACTCTGCCTGCCCGCTGCACGTGTGTGTGCCCTGATTGGTCCTGGCTAGAGGGAGGGCTGTTGGAAATGCTATATGAACAGCTGAGGTAAGAGAAGAGAACAGAATAGAAAAGAACAGAACAGCAACAACGAGACAGCATCATAGTAAGAGAGAATGAGATAAGTGAGAATGAAGTGAGAGAGAATGAAGTGAGAGATGTAGGAGAACGACGAAGCAGCATCATAGTGGGTGAGATAGTGAAATAGTGAAGACTATGAGAAAGAATAAGAGAGAATAAAGGAAGGAAGAGAAACAGAAGCTTGAACCTCACCTTGGTGTCTGTGTCGTTTTTCCTCGGCTCTGCTGGACAGAGTCGTGGCTTACGACACTGTTGGTCTCTGATTTTTCCATTACACAAACATCCCACAACAGTATCTACATCCCAAACCTTTCCACTCAATTCTGGTTTGAATATTGTTGCCTATTCAACATCACCACCTAGGTGTCTCACAGGCCTCTCAAACTTAAATGTCTGACAAGAATTCTTTCTCCAGATCTTCTTCTTCAATAATTTTCAACTCAGTACATAGTTTTTGAGTTCCTTCAGATGCTCAAGCCAATAGTGGGACATGCCATGACTTTCTCACAACAATCAGGGCATCTCTGTGGTTCTCCTTCAAAACACATCCAGATTTGTATTTTTTTTACCACTGTTCCCACTACAACACAAGGGAATCATTCATCTTCAGGATTAGCTTTCTAGTTGGACTCAGCATCCAGAGGGATTTGTTTTCTCTCTTCCTCCTTCCCTCCTCCTCCTCCTCCTCCTCCTCCCCCTTCCCCCCCTCTGTTTTCTTGTTCATCTTCTTTGAGACTGAGTCTTGCTTTGTTAACCAGGTTGGCTTGAACTTACAACAATTGTTCTATTTCAGCTTTCCTACTGGCAGGATTTCAGGCATGTACCACCAAGGCCTGGTCCAGAGGGACTTTTTAAATGTAAATATATCATGGTATTCTTTTGCTCAGAATTTTCTAAAGGCACTGGCTTTTTCTGATCCTGGACACCTTCCTTCCAAGATATTCATGTGGTCGTCTCTCACTTCTTTTAAACTCTTGATCAAACAGCGTTTTTCAGCGAACCTTCCTGTGATTCTTTCTCCTTTTCACGTGGTAGCCCTCTGCTGGGATTGCAACTCTTTGCCCTATTCTGTCGTGTTTACTTCTCTGTAGTGATTATTTTCACACTCTTCTGCGTTCATTTACTTACTGACTTCTTCAGCTGGAAGGTAGGCTTTATAATGGAAGACACTTGATTATGTTAATTACTTAATCCCCAATGCTGAGAAGAGCACTTGGCATATAATGGCTCTTTTGCAAGTCTGGGGTGATATGGTCTCTATTTTATTACTTACAAGATAATAAATGTCCAAGAACCTTGAGATTTTGCTCCACATTTACATTCTGAGGCTTTCTTGATGTCTTCCCATGGTCTACTGAGGGGTATCTATTTTATTGACCATGGGTTTCTACTTTTATCATACACTTTTTGCAGAAAGTAAGATGGTACCTTCATATTGAAATTTTCAAGATTATAGAATTTTGTATTATTGTAAAATCTGAGGAAAAACTGAGTTTAGCACAATTCTCAGAAAGGCTTTTACAAATACACTCAACTACTACTGTGCTGTTAAGGACATAGCTGATTAGATATAGATATAAGTCTAAGGAAGTCAGTGGGAGGTAACGTCACTAATGATATTGAATATCATTCAGTGTGTCAACTTTGTGTCACAGAGGCCCTAGGAAGTGCACATCAGCAACTTTTACAAAGAAGGCAGTCAGGGCCCAAGCCATTAGAAAGTAACCAAATTGCAGGTCTGATGAGGGCTGTTAAGTCTATTACCTTCTTTACCTTCAGTCTGCCCACACAGTTGTCTCCACAAGGCCATTGCCAGCCTACTGGTTTTATTTGAAAACTATTTGCCAAGCTGTTTTGAAATTATCTTAAAAGATTTTCAGAGAAACATAGCAGGCTAGCTTCTTCTAGAGCCCACACTCTGCAAGTCATCAAGCTTATTTGTCCGGGATTGTGCTGACTAATGATCATGTTGCTCCAGCGATTACAGAGACTCAGAGGAGTCCTTTCATCTGGAGCAGTGAGGTGGCCTTTGGCAGTTCAGAAAGGTGGAGTGGGCAGCCCAATACCTCACAACAGGAAGCCTGTGACCTGCCTTCACCTCAGCTTTAACAGAAGCCGCAGGACCATGAAAAGAGCAGGAAGGTAATTACCTATGTATGAGTGATGAGGTCTGAGAACCAGCTCCCCACTGAGGTGAGAGTCTGGGCTTCATGGCCTCCACATTAGCACAGCAGGACCTAATGCTGATAGCCTGAGGGGGGACCTACATCTCTCACTCCAGTGCTCTGACACTGGGGTGTTTCTCATTATCCTGCTGTTTCTTAAAGGTCTTTGGTGGCACTCGTCCATCAGGGGTGGCATTGATCATGCCCACTCATAACTTAGGCCTGTCACCTCAAGTCACATGGCACTCCTCCTCAGATGGTGCATAAATCTTTTATCAGCTTTCCTGGCATGCTGCTCACCTACTTAAGTGATTCCATATACAGTAACACATTGGTAAAGGTAGCCTGCTCTTTCCCAAGGCTGCTTATGTCTGCTAAAGCATAGGCCAGGAAGAAAAAGCCCCACAAACGACTCTATGCAGTGACTTAAATAACATGGGTTATTTAGTATTCACGGGTGGAAAATGGATCTTGTTGTTTGTGTTCAATTATCAAAGCAGTCTAGAGGTCTATCTGTAAGAGAGGAAGAAGTGGCCCCCAGAACCATTTTCAGGTGTAAAAAATGCGGCATACTGCATCCTTTCCTAATTAATACCAAATGTACATCCTGCAGGATATTCCCCCAGCACATCTGGGTTGTGCATAGATTTATTACCATCTTGTTTGGGAAGGATGGCAGTGACTGACAACAGTTCTCTTTACAAATCCCAAGTGGTATATAATTTGGTTTTCTAATTGTGCGTGTTTGCACAGTCTGCGGCCTACTCCAGCTAGATTGCTGAGTTGAAGTGCTCCTCAGTGTGAAAATACATTTCCCAATAAAGTCTTGGATCTGCTGTATGCCTCTAGTAAGGATCAGGTTTGAACAGTCTCAGCCATGCCCTGTGAATCAGTTTCCTCTTTCTAATACAAAGGCATCAACTGTTCTCTGAAGGAAACTGCTGAGTGATGTGTGAGACGAATCTACAGTTGGCAGAATTTTCCTCCCTAGGTATGTTGTTCTTTTTGGTTGTTGTGACCAAATATCTGAGAAGAAGAAACTTAAGGGAAGAAGGATTCATTTTGGCTCCAGTTTTAGGGAACATCATCCACCAGGGTGATGAAGGTACAAAGGTGGATGGCTCCAATGTGGCAGTATGTACCCTGGGACTCTCTACCTTATGCCTTGGTGGTGTGGGAAGCAGAAAACAGACAGGAAGTGGGGCTAGACTTAGTGCCTCAAGGATCTGCCCCTAGAACCCAATTCTTATAGTGACACTCCATCTCCTTAGTTCCACAACCTTTCAAATAGTGCCACCAGCTGGGGTCCAAGTGTTCACGTGCATGAGTCTATGGGGGACTGTCTATATTAAAGCCTTAACATTGTGTCTCATGATGTTTCTGTGGGAAGGGGAGGCAGAGAACAGTGACAGGGAGTTATTATGAAGGTTTCTTAATGCACAGGTCCAATATCATCTGTGTGCACTTTGGAAGAGACACTCAAATGGATATGTAAAGGCTTTGGGAAAATAAGTTACACCTGTCACAAAATACTGGTTACCTCACTTGTGAAGATACTTGGAACTCCTTGGAAGTCTAGGATATATATTATACTCAGAAGATTTGGGGGCACTACCTTTAGAAAAGGAAACCATTGGAAAGTCTTTCTAGCATCTTTCATATAGATAATCTACAAGCTAGAACAAACAGGTTTGAAGTTGAAGAAGAACAACAACTCTCTGGAAGGAAGAATGGATTACCACCTCAGAGGAAGAGGAAGCCAAGAGATGGGATAAAGCCAGGAAATCCACTTTTTAGAATTTAAAAAAATTTATGTACCTGTGTGTCTGCATGTGTGTTTGTGCATGAGTGTGCAGGTGCCCACAGAGGCCAGAAGGGGGCATCTGATCTTCTGGAGCTGGAGTGACAGGTGAGCTGTCTGCTGCTGGTGCTGGGATCTGAGATTGGATCCTCTTCCTGAGCAGTATGTGCAGTTAACTGCTGAATCATGTCTCTAGCCCCTGAACTATTTCCTAAGACTTGGTTGTGGGCTTAGCTTTCCCCTGGATTTTCTATTCTGCTACTGTGAAGGTTGGCATCTTGTGTCCTCATTTTGTTCTTAAGAAATTTATGTATTCTCAAAGCACTAATAAGATAACTCTTGAAGAATCCAAGGATATTTTTTTACAATTCTAAAAAATCAGGAAGCCAAAGCCCTCTTCAGGAAGGCAGGCAGGACAGCAGACAGCCCCTCCTTTCTACCTTTCAAACGCTGAGGCACATCACACAAGAAGACAGCCTAAGACCGAACTCCCATAGGAAGTCATAAGGTTTAGGAAGCTACTGAAAGAGGGGGATCCCCACGTCCCAGGGTTCCGTTACCCTTTTTCTTACACAGAAGAAATGGGGACCCTATTTCCTCTTTGGATGAGAGGCAACATAAATCGATCATAAAATTATTGAAGAAGAAAATGTTACGAAAAAAATAACTAATTTACCTGATTTATGAAGGTCATTAGTAAACTACTAGGGTGTTCTGATTCAGTTGAGACACTAAATTTAGTGTGACATTGATGACAACTGAGCGATGGTAAGGGTGTGAAGGCAAAGGAACACACATTGTTTACCCCTCGTGCCGCACCCTGCTGGCTTTGTGCTGTGGAAACCCATCCTTTTCGGTCACCCATGCCTCGTCCCCTCTCTGTCCCAGGCTGAACCCCAAGCGTGCTATCTTGCCCTTCATTTGGACCACTGAGGATGACTCACTCATTTTCAATGTCCTTGTTGTCTCTCAGTTTCTGTTAGAGGCTGGTCAAAGTCGTGACTTGGAGAGTGGATGGACTCTCCAGATTGAAGGATACCACTCTGCCCCATTTGGCTCCACTGACTGAAAAGGAAAAAAATAGGAAGAATTTTCAAATCTTTGCTGCATTGTACATTGTGCATGTACATTCTGTCCTTTCTGTTTTTCTCTCTTTCTTTTTCTTTTTCATCTATACCATATCTGAGTGTGCAAACTGTAAGGGACCTTGTCGGCCAGCTATTCTAAGGTTTCCCAAAGTGCACAGGGATTTAAAACATTTTTAAATAACTGAATATTTAATGTGCATGATAAAAATGTAAATCATGAGAACCATGATTTTAAGGGTATTACTTTTGGGTAATTTTATACATGAATGTAATAGTCTGTTGTTCATGTGTATTAGTACAATTTGGAAACTGGATTTATCTACTTTATTTTTCAGTACCTAGGGAAACAGGCTCAGGAGGCAAGAGTCACCAAGGAGATGTCTAGAGGACCTGGGGCTTAGAACCAGGATGTAGGACTCACCACCCAGCCATCATTTTCTACATTTTCATAAGTGTATAACATTTTCTTTGCTGTACCCACAATATATATACTAGATTTCTTTCTGTTGCTGTGATAAAATACTGACCAAAATCAACTTGGGGAGGAAAAGGTTGTGTATTAGTCAGGGTTCTCCAAAGAAACAGAACCGGTAGAATGAATATATATGTATAGAGATTTATCAGCTTAGCTCACAGGATAGACTCAGAGTAGTCCAACAATGGCTGCACCACACTGGAGAGGCTGAGAATCCGTAGTCGCTCGGTCCACAAAGCTGGATGTCTCAGTAGTCCCAATCTGGCACTGAAGGTCTGACAAATTCCAAAAGATCAGCTAGTCTTCAGTCTATAGCAGCAAGACGAACTCACCAGTGAGAGAGAAGGCAAGCAGCAAGAAGCCTGAAGTTCTCCTCTGCCTCGGTCTTTTATATGGGCTGCCATCAGAAGGTAACACCCACATTTAGGGTGTGTCTTCCAGCTTCAGATGATCCAATCAAGAAGATCTCTTTCATTTCAGTTAATTCCAGATCCAGTCAAGTTGACACCCAGGATTAGCCATCACAAGTTGATTTCATTTTATAACCCATAGGTCATAATCCATCATTAAGGGAAGTCACGACAGGAAGTCAAGCCAGGAACCTGGATGCAGGAACTGAAGCAGAGACCATGGAGGAATGCTGCTTACTGGCTCACTGCCTCTGGCTTGCTTAGCTAGTGTTCTTATATAGCCAAGGCTATGCCCAGGGATGACCCAACCCACTGTGGGTTGGGCTCTTCTACACCAAAGACCAATTAAGAGAATGTCCCCAGCCCACTATGGGTTGGGCTCTTCTACACCAAAGACCAATTAAGAGAATGTCTCACAGATACAGCACAGGCCAATTCAATGGAGAAAATTCCTCAGTTGAGATTCCTTCATCCCAAAGTAATTCTAGTTTGTGCCAAATTAACAAAGTAACTAGCACACTAAAGTATGCATCTAATATACAAATAAAATCTGAAGGTTAAGGACAGCACCAGAGATGTAAAGAACAGATGATACACATCTCTTCTTTACATCTCTGGGGCTCTGATAAAACACTCTGATTAAAAACAACTTGAGAGGAAATGATTTATAGCATCTTACATTTCTGAATGATAGCCCATCTTTGAGGGAAATCATGCAGGAATTCTGGGCAGGAAACTGGAAGCAGAAACTGAAGAATGGACCATGGAGGAATGCTGTTTACTGACTTGCTCCTATGGCCTGTGCTCAGCCTGCTTTCTTATACGACACAGGACCACCTGCCCAGGTGGGCTCACGTCACTCAATAATCAAGAAAATGCCTCACAGACATGCCGACAGGCCAGTCTGACAGAGGAAAATCCCAATTGATGCTCCCTCTTCCCAACTGTGTCAAGTTGACAACTGAAACCAATCATGACAACATATGTATATTGTACACACACATCCACATATATGTATACATTTGGGGGAATATTTTTGATACCTAATGAATACTTAAAAAGTGACTTTAAGAGTAGTTCATGTTGGATGTGGTGGTAGCGTCCTACGGTCTACATGAACAGGAGACTCTTTGTGTCTATACTATACATCATCTTCTCCATCATAGCTGCCAGTCACTTTAGATTGTATTTTGTAGCCAGTCAACACACACACACACACACACACACACACACACACACACACACACACACTAAATAAAAAACTAAATAACCAAATAACCAACTAAATAAATAAAATATAAATTTTTAAAGATCAGGAAACAGATTCAGAGGTTAAATAAATTATCCAATGTTAGAAAGCTACTAAGAGGGTTTTGTCCTTGGCTACTTATGAGTTATCTCTTAGTTCTGTGTTCACAGCAAATCCAACAATCTTGACCTGAATCTTTAAAAAAAAAAAACCTATAAATTTTCACCAGTTTGCATACTATGGAAGCATTGAAAAATAATCACTGTAGTCTTTATGTTATTTGGTAATTAAGCTAGTTTTAAAGATAGATTTGTATCCTGATCTTCAAATGCTATCCTGTATACACAAATGCTATCATATATAGTTTGACAAAGTCCCTTAAAGAGGCTTATTTGTATCTAGAAATTGTTGGGAAAACTGAGAAGCCGAGAGGTTCAGAGAGGACTATTCCAAGTAAAACCAGCAACAGTAAGGATTATAGAAGCAGTATAAAGCTACATGCCTTGAAAAGTTAGAACCATGTTAAATACATGATATCTAGCATCTCACAGCAACCTTTTGAGTTCATTATCACTCTGATTTGACAAGTGAAGAAACAGAGATGATACATCAAGTATCCATGTGAGCAGCAGGTGTCACTGAGCTACAACCTTGAGTTCAGGCCCAGTTTTCATGTTCCTTCTCTATGTCTGAGAATTCACAGAACATCTTGGCATGTGGAGGTATGTTCTTTCGATCTTTCCTTGATGTGAGTCATGAACAGAGAACACATTAAAAATGTTTCCTGCTTGGATGGCCCTCCATTTTCCAATTTTGTTCGCAGATCAAAGGGTCTTTGGGGGGGGTCTCTCAGCAAGAATGGCTTTCAGAAACCTCCTGACACTTGCTTTAAAGGCTCTTCTTGAATGGATGCTGTGCCACCTATTGCGCACCTCCCATTGGGGCCCTTGTTTCACTGAGTTGACATGGGTCCCACGCTCAATGCCACCGCTGCCACAGGCTCACATGAGCAGGACTCCAGTGGCCTGGAACCCTCCACCTCCCTGTGTTCATTAACCAGTCAGTCCTGGCTCTTACACTCTTTCCTCCTCCTCTTCTGCAATGGTCCCTGAGCCGTGGGGGGGGAGAGGTTCCATATAGGAGTCCCGTCCTACATGCTACAGTCCAGTGCTAGATTGAGAACTATTTGAGACTGGCTGCTGCTGGGTGAGGGAGAGTGTGACTTACATACGGCCACTGGATGGGCTGACTAGATGCCAGTGTACACATTTACACTGAAGGACATTTGTGTAAAAATACCTGAATGAATAGATCTCAGCATGTATGGCAGAGTACATAGGGATCTGTGGGGGCATGGATGGGGGAGGGGGTATGTATTTGAGATGAAATATATGAAATTTTAAAAAGCTCAATAAAAAAAAGAGAGGAAAAAAAGAATTACCATTAAAAAACAAAACAAAACAAAAAAAGGATGTTCTGAAACAGACTTGGACAAGAGCACCCTCTCTAGAATAACTTTGTACCCTTTCAGTGTGGTAGGTTTAGATTTTATTTATTACTATGGTGGGGGACATGCATGCCACAGCCTGCATGTGGAGGTCATAGGACAATTTTGTGGAGTCAATTATGTCCTTCCACCTTTATGTGGGCTCCGGGGATCAAAGTCAGGTCTCAGGCTTATGTCTCAGAAGATTGCCACCCACTGAGCCCTCCCCAAGCCCAGGGTAATAATATTGAAAGAAACATGTTTGACGGTCTGATTAAAATGCTCAAAAAAAACCACCTAATTATATATATAATCATATAGTCATGTATACAAACAATAAGATGCCCAGCTCTTCCAAAACAGCCTCCTTTGCTTAAAAAAAAAAAATCAATTTAAAGACTGGGTAGGAGCTATTTCTTTTTTTATGTATTATATATATTATTGAAAATTTGCAATTTTCTTTTTTTAAAAATAATTTACTTAATAACCACATGATTGGAAGCATTTAATTACAACAGCATTGACATATTCAATAACAATTTCTAGAGCAAAGAGGGATCTCTTTCAAAATTGGCTGTAAATTTTCAGGTTCACAGTTGAATTAATACAGTTATACAATATTGTACTCAGT
>NW_008329031.1:1089589-1089814 GCF_000622305.1 Nannospalax galili
GTATTGACTATAAAGCTTAGGTTCACAGTTGAATTAATACAGTCAGTTATACAATATTGAACTCAGTATAAACCCTATAAGACATAAAATTGAATGAAGTTTTAACCTTTAAAAAAGATCTCCATTTCATTTTAAAATATACTGTTTCATACAGAAAAACTCACTTTTTAATGTTACTAACACTTAGATGTTTGCACATGCGTGTCTAATCTCTATGTATCTGAT
>NW_008329031.1:1089894-1091605 GCF_000622305.1 Nannospalax galili
GTAATGTTTATCACCACAACTAATTAACATGACATAAATTTTTATGCTTCCTCCTCAAATATAATACATTTTTTAATTTGTTGATTTTTTGTGTGTATTTCATACCGAACATCCCAAACGATCTTATTTATCTATGTACCCACATCCCAAATGGCACTCACACCCATAGCTCCCCACACATACTGGAGTCCATATACTCTGTCATCCCTGTTACTGTCCACTGCATTGTCGGGGCCCCCAGCCATTCTCCAATGCTTGTCCATCCACTGAATCTAGTCAGCCTATCTAGAGTTGTTTTAGGAAGATCAGCTTTTCCTCATCTAGCAGCAATCAGTTGCCAATATTCCTTTAGATAAGGTTGGGGTCTGCTGTTCATTTTCCCAGTTCTGTGCTGGGTTACTATCTGGGAGTCTCTTGGGCCACCCTGGCCAACAACTCAAAGGAAAGTATCTCCTGTCTGGCATTGTTTCTTTTTATGTAGCTTTTAGTTATACACATGGACTCTTAAAGAGTTATATTGCTCCCTTTAATCTTTGGTTATACTTTCCTTTTGGGTATTTAAGACCATACAGTTGGCCCAGATAAACCAATTTATTTTTACTCTTAAGGTCACTTGAGGATCTATTCCTCAGGGGTCACATGGGCTTGGGAGGAGTCCCTGGCTCCTTTCTATTACCAGTTCTGTCTATGTGAAGATAAGTCAAAGGTCCTGCTTGACCATGGGTGGCTTCACTTGGAAGCATGGAGGAAATGTTTCTACTGAGATGATTCTCCTCTTTGTAGACTGGACACTGGCTCAAGTCCATCTGTTGGGGTCTCCATGGCCTCCCTGAACAAGAGGACAGGTGACTCACCACAGTTACAGGACATTTTGAGAGATGTTCCATAGTCCCCTGGAACTTAGTTGACCTTGGAGGATAAGGGTCAAAAAACATCATTTATGTCCCTCTGACCAAATTAGTATGGGCCTCAAAGTATGGCTGTTAGACATCCAAGAAGCTTAGTTCCACCAGTCTGGTACTTTTAATTGCCATGTGTTATACAGATAAAGCTTGGGCAAAGACCAAACATACTCAGATAAACCTTGCCTAGAAATGTATTATATTCCTTGAGGAAGTTGTATGTATAATTTGTCAGTAGGTTGTTCGACTAACATGGTTCCTTCTGGTTTTTAAAAACTAGCTACACATTATTTATCTCTGGTGTTGTCTAACCCTTCCACATGGTTTCCCCATTTAATGTGCCCCCATTTTCCCTATTTCCCCCATAATAATACCCTTCTCCTATGGTCCCACTTCTCTTGAGCTCCTTCTTTCTCTTTATCCCCAAGATTCCTTGTATAACCTTCCCTTCCCCCTCCCCTTAAAATAACCCCATTTTTATCCATAGCTCCATTATTGATGCCTGTTTCCTACTGTCCTTCTCTCAGATTTGTTCTTTTCATTATCATCGTTCCTGTAGTTATGTCTGGAAACACCCTCACTTAATAAGGGTTTGGTGCTAGGATCCACATATGAGGGAGAACACACATTGTTTTTTATTTTTTTTTCTGAGTCTGTGTTACTTCAGTTAGTTTAACAGTTTCTAGTTCCATCCTTTCACCTGCAAATTTCATGATTTCATCTTTCTTTACTGCCAAGTAAAACTCCATTGTATAAATGAACCACATTTTCATTATCCACTCATCAATTGAGGGACACCTAGGTTGCTT
>NW_008329031.1:1091873-1092829 GCF_000622305.1 Nannospalax galili
TCTGACTGCGGTAAGATGAATCTTAAAGCGGTTTTAATTTGCATTTCCCTAATTGCTAGTGCTGTTGAATATCTTTTAAGATGCTTCTTAACCATCTTTATTTCTCCTTTTGATAAATCTCTGTTCAGCACCTTATCCCATCTTTTAATTGGGTTACTTCCTTTATTGATTCTTTTTTTTTTTGGGTTTGTTATGTATTCTGGATGTTAAACCTCTGTCAGATGTGCTGCTGGTGAAGATTTTCTCCCATTCTGTGGGTTTTCTCTTCATTTCCTTGGTTGCTTCTTTTGATGTACAGAAGCTTTTCAATTAAATGAGGTCCCTTTTGTTGATACTTGACCTTGTTTCCTGAGCAACTGCTATCCAGTTTAGAAAATCCTTTCCCACACCTCTATCTTGTAGGTTATTACCAATGTTTTCTTCTAAGTTTCAGAGTTTCAGGCTTCACATTGAGGTCTTTGATCTAGTTGAAGTTGACTTTTGTACAAGGTGAAAATAGGGGTTTAGTTTCATTCTTCTACAAGTGGAGATCCAGTTTTGCCAGCACCATTTACTGAACGTGCTGTCTTTCCTCCAGTAAATGTTTTTGGCCTCTTTGTCAAATATCAGGTGGCTGAAATTACACGTACTCATATTTGGGTCTTCAATTTAGTTCCATTGATCTATGGGTCTATTTTGTGCCAGTACCATTTTTTTTTTTATTACTATAGCTCTGTAATGTAGTTTAAAGTCTGGTACAGTAATCCCCGCAGCATTGCTTTTAGTGCTCAGGGTTGCTTTGGCTATCTGAGGTCTTTTGTGATTCCATATGGATCTTAGAATGTTTTTTGCACTCTGTGAAGAATGTCATGGGGATTTTGATTAGCATTGCATTGAATATATAAATGGCTTTTCATAGGATGGTCATTTTTTCAACATTAATTCTACCAATCCATGAGCACAGGAGGTCTTTTCAT
>NW_008329031.1:1093582-1096538 GCF_000622305.1 Nannospalax galili
TTTTTCTTTTTTGGTTGTATCTTTACCTGGCTTTGGTATTAGAGTGATGCTGGCTTCATAGAAGGACGGCTTCATAGAAGCCTCCATTTCTATCTTTTTGAATAAATTAAGTAGTGTTAGATGTAGATCGTCTTTAAATGTCTGGTAGAATTCTGCTGTAAATCCATCTGATCCTGGGCTTTTTTATCTGGGAGGTTTTTTATTACTGTTTCAATTTCCTTATGTGTTATGGGTCTGTTTAAGCTGTTAATCTCTTCTTGGTTTAGTTTTGGTGGTTCCCATGCTTTAAATACCCATCCATTTTTTGTAGGTTTTCAAATTTAGTAGCATATAGGTTTTTAAAGTATTCCCTTATAATGTTCTTGATCTTTTTGGTGTCTGTTGTGATGTTTCCCCTTTCGTATCTGATTTTGTTAATTTGGAGGTTCTCCTTCTTTTGGTTAACTGGTCTGTCAATCTTGTTTATCTTTTTAAACAACTAGCTCTTGGATTCGCTGATTCTTTGTATTGTTTTGTTTCTATTTCAGTAATTTCTGCTCTGACTTTTTTTATTTCTTCTTGTCTGCTGGGTTTGGACTTCATTTGCTGTTGATTTTCAAGTGTCTTGAGTTGCAATGTTAAGTCATTAATTTGTGTTCTTTCTGATTTTTTAATGTAGGCACTTAGAGCTATAAACTTCCCTCTAAGGACAGCTTTCAATGTGTCCCAGTGGTTTTGTTGTGTTGTATTGTCCTTTTCATTAAGTTCCAGGAATACTAATATTACTTTCTTAATTTCTCCTTTGACTCATTCATCATTCAGTAGTGTGTTGTTTAATCTTCATGTGTTCATGTAACTACTAGGGTTTCTTCTGTTGTTGGTTTTAAGCTTTATGAATTGTGTTCTGATAGAATGCATGGAATTATTTCAATCCTTTTGTATTTGTTGAGCTTTGTTTTGTGACCCAGTATATGGTTGATTTTGGAGAAAGTTCCATGGGGTGATGAACAGAAAGTATATTCTTTGGTGTAGGGTGGAATATTTGGCAGGTGTCTGTTAAGCCCATTTGATATATGGTATTGTTTCATTCAGATGTCTCTTTGTTAATTATATGTCCTGTTGACATATCTAATGGGGCACTGAAGTCCCCTACTATTAATGAGTTGGGATTAATCTGGGTCTTAAGTCCTATAGTATTGATTTTATGAAGTTGGTGCACCAGAGTTTGGTGAATATATGTTCATGAATGTAATATCTTCTTGGTCAATTGTTCCTTTGATAGAATGAAGTGGTCCTCTTTATCTCTTCTGATTAGTTTAAAGTCTGTTGGTCAGATATTTAGAATTACAACACCTGCTTTTTTCTTAGTACCATTTGCTTGGTATAGTTTTTTTCCATCCTTTCACCTTAAGGTAGTGCCTGTCCCTGAAAGTGAGATGAGTTTCTTGCAGACAACAAAAAATGGATTTTGTTTCTTAATCCATTAAACTACTCTGTGTCTTTTGACTGGGAAGTTCAATACATTGATATTTAAATTCATGAATGAAAGATGTGCATTGATTCCTGTCATTTTTATTTCTGCTCCCATTCTTGTTGTAACTGTGCGTTTCCATAATTACACCTTCATTAAGTTTCCATAACCCCTTAACCTTCTTCAGTTCTTTGTATTGCTTCAAGAGCTCTCTGAAGGGCAGGTTCTGTGGACATGAATTCTTTCAGCCTATTTATGTCATGGAAGATTTTTCTTTCCCCTCCAACTATAATAGACATTTTGTCTGAGTAAAGTGATCTGGGTTGCCATCTGTGGTCATTTAGAACTGGGAATACTTTGCTCCAGGCTCCTCAGGCTTTCATAGTTTGTATTGAAAATTCTGCTGTAAGTCTGATGGGATGTTCTTTGTATAACTTTTTTTCTCTTGCAGCATTCAGTATTCACCCATTCCTTCCTCATAAATTCCTTTCTTATTCCTCAACTACTTTCTCTTTGCAATTTTATTTGACCTGTTTTTTTAATACTCACTGTGTCCATTTAGTGTTGCTGGCATATGCATGGGTGTAGGACCATATATTGGAGCATGAGTGGCTTCTCAGGGACCACTTTCCTAAAAAACTTGACTGTCTCTCCTCCAGTCACTGTCGTTTGCCAGTAGCTCCTCATATAGGAGTGGGACTTCATTAGATCCCCCAGCCCCATCCCACCTGGAATTTTGATGGGTGAGATCTTGTGTAAGCCTTGTTCATGTGGTGCCAGAAGCTGTGAGTTCATGTGTACAACTGCAATGTCTGTCACAGTCTCCTTTTCTCTGAAAACTGATCAGTTACGGGCCCTTGTTTCTTAATTCATCCACTTTATTTACCAGTTTTTTTTGTTTTTTTTTTGAGACAGGGTTTCCCTGTAGCCCCAGCTGTCCTGGAACTCACTATGTAGACCAGGCTGGCCTTGAACTCACAGAGATCCACCTGCCTCTGCCTCCCGAGTGCTGGGATTAAAAGCATGTTCTACCACACCCGGCTATCTACCAGTCTTGATAGTCTGTTTTTCATTTCATTCATCCTATTGGTGAGGCTTTCTCTTGTCATTTCTAATTGGCTTACTGAGTGTTTCACTTCCTTGTTCATTTCAGCCTGAACATTTTTCAATATTTCTAACTCTTCTGAATTCATTCAGAAGTTTATCTCTATCTTCTTTCAGTTCTCTGATTTCTTTGTGTGTTCTTTAAATTCACTGAATTCTTTTATTATATTTATAATTATTCTTTTAAGTTCCATGTCTTGTGTTATCTCTAGGGTATTCTCATTGTACTCCTCTAGAAGACTGATGGTACTTGGTGGGGATATATTATTTTGGTTTTTCATGTTATTATTTTTTTCTCTGTGACTTTGACATGTGAATTTCTGTGCTGGATAGCTTTAGTGTCAACTTGACACACCTGGGTTGAGGGAGCCTCAATCGGGGAATTGCCTCTATTGGACTGGC
>NW_008329031.1:1096656-1099846 GCF_000622305.1 Nannospalax galili
CTAATGAAACTTGGTGGGAAGATATTATTTTGATTTTTAATGTTATTATTTTTTTCTCTCTGACTTTGACATGTGGATTTCTTTCATAGATTCTGGTTCTTATGTGAGACTCAAGCCTTCCTTTGTTGAGTTTTGGTCTGCTTCTTTTTGTAAACTTTATGTGCCTTTGTGGTTTACTTGTTGGGCATGAAAAGCTGATTGGTCTAGGCTTCAGGTTCTCTCTTTTGATTTTTATATTGGAGTGGCCAAATTGCTTATGTCTTTCTGCTCAGGAATTCCTACAGAGGCCCCAGTCGGATGAGGATCAGATGCTGTCAGTCTTTCTCCTAAGGTCTGGATCCCTCCAGGAAAGATGCTGGCCTGTATCCCTCCAGGAATTTGAGGGCTGGTTTGCCTGGGAATAGGGCCCAGGAAAGATGCTGGCTCCAGGAAGCAGTGGGGAGGCTGGACCAAGAGGTCAGTCCAGATGTCTGGGGTGCCAAGACAGGAAATGGGCCAGTGCCTAGGCTGGGAAGAGAGATGAGGTGGGGCAGCTGGGAGGGGTAATGAGGTTGGAGGAGTTAAGGCACGGTGGGCACTGCCAAACATACCCAGGAAAGATGCTGGCCCTAGGAAGCTGGGGGGCTGGGCCGCCCAGGGATGCCTAGGGAGCTATTTCTTTATCATTCTAGCCACATCTGAATTCTAACCTGGCCTTTCCAAACAACAGAGGCCAAGTCTCTTCTCTTCTACATGACAGCCCTTCACGTATTTGAAAAGACAGCGTTCTTGTTTTCTCCCCATTGTCTTAAGGTTAATCAGGGTTCCTTAAAACTCCCTCCATGAAAGATCAAGAGTTCACTTCCTCCAGGGACCTTTAGTGCCAGAGATAAGCACAGCCTATTTCACTTCTCCTTTAGAAAACACTGTCTGTGCAATGTTAAAATACCATTTGGCCTGTTTTCTCTTGGCGAGGCAGGCTCTAGGACGATGATAAATATTTGTCTAAACTGTGCAGCTGAGCTGTATGCAAATTTGCATAATGGCCCTCCAGGTGATGGGCTGCATGTTAATTATGTGTCACTTGTAACTCAATAAAGCTGGATTTTAGTAAAACATTTATGAGCAAATGCACTGTCAGCAAGCCAGGAACCCTCGGCTTGTCTCTTGTCAATTCAAATGGTATTTAAAAATAGGGAAGAGGGGACAGGTATTGTTGGGGGCAGGATGGGGGATTGCTATGTTTTTATAAGTTCACAAATATGTTTGATTTCAAATACTTCCTAAGAGATGTGCAAAATGTTTTTTAACAGTACAAAATATTTGAGTTGGCAAGTCCAAAGTTTTTCTTTGTCAAGGATGCTTTGAGTGAATTAGGAGAACACATATTAAACACAAACCAATTCACCTCAAATTACTGATACAAAAATGGATCCAGGAGCCAGATAGCTTAAAATATTCTGTCTTGGCCACTTACAAGTGAATTAGTTTCAGCTCTAAAAAGCGCACTAACTAGGAATTTGTTTTGTTTTCTTTTCTTGCAGTGCTGGGATTGAACCCAGAACCTTGCACACTTTAGTAAAGGGCTCTGCCACTCCCCAGTACCTAAATATGACATCTCCTTCTTTGGAGCATCTCTCAAAATGTCCTGTAACTGCGATGAGTCACCTGTCCTCTTGTTCAGGAAGAACATGGAGACCCCACAAGATAGACCTGAAACAGTGTCCAGTCTATAAAGAAGAGGGTCAACTCAGAGGAAACATCTCATTCATGCTTCCAAGTGAAGCCAGACATGGTCGAGCAGGACCTTTGACTTATCTTCACATAGATGGAACTGATAAGAAAGGAGCCAGGGGCTCCTCCCAAGCCCATGTGACCCCTGAGGAACAGATCCTCAAATGACCTTAAGTGTAAAAATAAATTGATTTATTTGGGCCAACTGTATGGTCCTAAACACCCAAAAAGAAAGTATAACCAAAGAGTAAAGTCATCAGTAAATTTCTTTAAGAGTTCAAGGGATTACACTTCCCAGACATTAGGCTTAAGTCTATATAAAAAGCTATTTAGACCTGGACGTGGTCGCACGCCTTTAATCCCAGCACTTGGGAGGCAGAGGCAGGTGGATCTCTGAAAGTATAACCAAAGAGTAAAGTCATCAGTATATTCCCAGACATTAGGCTTAAGTCTATATAAAAAGTTATTTTGACAATTCTTTGTCATCGATGATTTTGTTTCTAACCAGAAAGTGCTGCTCAGATTTAAGACTTCAAATCTTGGTCTCCAATACTGTAGTGCCCATCTGTAACTGAGGTAGACAACCCACTATTGTTCTAAAACGATGGATAAATATATTTTCTCCCCCATCTAGAAGCCTTTGAGAGGGAGCTGAAACTGATTCTAACCACTCCAACAGCTATCAAAATACCTGAAAGCAAATCCTGAATCCATCACTCTAGAGTCCAGCCTTGGAAGACAAAAGAAAAATGAGGAGGGACCCAATAGAGGGATGCTTTTGGAAGCCCTTGTCAAGAAATTCCAATGGACTCTCATATGAACATTTGAAAATTGCCCTGTTCTGACTTTTTTCTAGTTCCCTGTCTAGAACTTGTCATGTTAATTACTCTTGCCCTTACTTCTCCTTCACATCTCCTATTCATAATTCAAAGACTTTCTTTTCCTCCTCGAGATCAGAGTCATGCAAATTGGGGGGGTTTTAGATAGACCCACTGAAGGGGTACTCCAATTGCCTCACCCTGCGTCCCTGTTCAGCATGGAAGAAGCCAGAGCGGTCTGCATCCCTATTACCTATTGTCAATTTGGGTAACCCCTTCAGAGGATGGTGTGATAAGAATAGGAGGTAGGAATTGGCTAGGCAGTTAGGGTAATAAAAGACCCCAGAAAAATGTAGCCAGTTTCTTGGCTAAAACTCACAATGTACTTGGGGCCTCTTAGCAACACACTCTGTTCCAAAGGCCAAAAATGTCAAAAATATTTGGGAGCTTTTATCTAATCCTTAAGAGATTTTGAGATTACCTCTTCAGAGGGGGGAATGTTGGAGTCATGTTATGGGTCAAAATCCCCATAAAACTAAATCAAAGAAGAAGAAAGAGTACATGAAGTTATCAGAAAGAAGTGATGGGAAGATATGGGAGGAAGTGGGGGGGAGGGAGTGGGCATGGATTTGATCAAAACACCTTATATGCATGTATGA
>NW_008329031.1:1100124-1110979 GCF_000622305.1 Nannospalax galili
CCCTGGAACTGAAGTTACAGATGGTTGTAACCTGCCATGTGGGTGCTAGGAATTGAACCCAGGTCCTCTATAAGAGCAGTCAGTGCTCTTAACTGCTGAGCCATCTCTCCAGCCCCAATGATAACTTTTAGAAATAGGGTCTCCTTATAGCCCCAGCTGACCTGGAACTTGCTATGTAGACCAGGCTGGCCTCGGTCTCACAGAGATCCACCTGCCTCTGCCTCCTGGGTGATGCTATTAAAGGCATGCACCACCACACCAGGCTCCTAACTATGATTTTCAATGCAGCAAATTCATTTTGCATTGTATACCAAGAATGTGGTAAGGCTTGAGATGTAATGTAGATGGGGTGGGGATGTGATGAAAGGAAACTTGCTTTTGGAGCGAGTGACTTGACACAGTCATGACTCTGCTGCCAAAGGTCTGTTACATTAGTAGCACTGAGGGCTCTCTCGCCCTCAGATGAACTGATAAAAAAGGGTTGAAATAATGTGTTTTCAACAGGGAACTTACTGGTTGACTGGTGGTGATTTCTGTCCTCTGCCTTTCGATCATGCAGTGGGCCTAGACCCACTCTGTCTTTGCCAGCTTCCGCAGCTTTATTTGCATAATGAGCCTCAGGTAGATGTTCCTACAGTTATCCAAAGTGATAGTCTTCCTCTCTTTCCCATAATTCATAGGCAAGCCATATCACTGTTGACTCCACCATAAAGATAAGGTATCTGAGGGGCAAGGACGTTAAGTAACTTCTTGTGATCATACAGTGAGAATAAAGCCTGACTCTGGAGTTAAGTGCTCTGACTTCTAGTCAATGTGCTTAATTAATCACTGTATCACATTGTCTCTTGTAGATTGAGCTGTGGGCTTTTTCCTTTAGAGGAATCATGAGCTCTAAGCCTCAATGTTGGGAAGTGATAAGGAACAGAAGAAACTGTTGCCAATAAGAAAATGTAAGACGTCTGAACACAACAGCTATTCACACCCAGAGACTGTTCACTATAGACGTTCCTGGCCTTGTATTGCCAGCATGTGTTTTCTGTTTGTTTTTTTGTCTCTTTGCTTCAGTAAAAGCTAGAATTCAGAATTTTAAAAGTATTTTCTATTGATTTTAAGATGCTTCAACTCATTATAAAGTTTTAAGGACTCGACACAAGCCACCAGTGCTTCACTAATAGTTTGTGGTGCTAATCAAGAAACGGTAACAGCACTGTGGTTCTAAGCCCAGCCTCAGAAGCTAGACTTGGGTTGGCATGCATACCTCATGACTTCTTAGCAAGTCACTCGTCTTTCTTCAGTCTGTAAACGTGGATGATGCCACCAGTGAGGAAACAGGCCTCAACATTATTACAGGAAGTAAAGTTAATATAAACCCCGGAACTAGGCCCAGCACATGTAAACATTATATTAGCAGTTGATGCTCCATTTTATGGCTCAGCCGATGATATAAGCATTCATGATGAATGTGGAATGTGCATTGCTCTGGTTGCTAATTAGAAGTAGATTTCCTTAGAGGAGAATGCTCTGTGTAGCTACCAAATGACTAGCATTGGAAATTTTCCAATAGAGATTCTACTTCTCTCTCATTGAGAGGAGACCAAAGAA
This sequence comes from Nannospalax galili, assembly GCF_000622305.1. Lineage (NCBI taxonomy): Eukaryota > Metazoa > Chordata > Mammalia > Rodentia > Spalacidae > Nannospalax > Nannospalax galili. Next base: position 1,101,727 of record NW_008329031.1, read on the forward strand.
ATTATGTTCTTAGGGGCTGGAGAGATGGCTCAGCGGTTAAGAGCACTGACTGCTCTTGCAGAGGACCCGGGTTCGATTCCTAGCACCCACATGGCGGATATGAACTGTCCTTAACTCCAGTTCCCGGGGAATCCGAAGCCCTCTTCTGATCTCCATGGCATTGTAAGACACGGGTGCACTCACATACATGCAGGCAACACACTCATACACACAAAATAAAAATAATAAAATATTTTTAAAAAAAATAAATTATGTTCTTATACAAATTAAATCAAATGAGGGCTTGGCTTGTAGCTCAGTAAGAGCTCCTTCCAAGGATGTTTGAGACTTAGGTTTGATCCTCAACACTGAAAAAGGAAATTAAATGAAATCAAAAGTGATTTCTAGCTTCTTTTATCCCTGCTAATATGTTATTTTAAATTGTTATTTTGTCTTAACCTTATTCTGGGAACAAAATTGAGGAGGGAAATAGCATAATTCCATGAAATGGCATTGATTATACTCCCATAGATCATAGAGAATTTGATCCTATAAGAAGTTATTAAGGACATAAATTATTTTTGTTTGGAAAGAAAAAGTAAAAGGAAACAAATGATCAGTTTTGAAATATAACAGTAATTAACTCCATTTAGCACGTGCTCAGCATCAATGACATGGGGACATGAATTTGAATCACGTGAGTTCCCAAAGATTGCTGCAAGTTTCTGGGTCTCACCCTTGAGGACCTTGTTAATTTTCTTTTGAGTGGGTCCCAGATCTGCCTTCGGATTGTGTTCATCAGTACACTACAGTCACGGGCTTCACTTTGACAAACACTGCTCAGAACACAACAGTTTAGGGGACAAGAAGATGAGAGTCACCTACTCAACCTCCTCTTCTCCCCCACTGCCTTGAATCTTTCCCGGTCATTTGGCAGGTGCTGGAATGTGAAATTACCCTGCCCATTGTGATAAAGCGTTAAATCTGCGAGGAGGTTTGTGCTTTGATTGAAGGGAATGACGCCCCAAGTCATCGCCTTTTCCTTTTCTTTCCTGATGGACCAAGCTGTGAGAGGAAACGAAACTTAAAGGCACTTATGTTTTAGCATAAGCAAAGCAGCTGTTTCACCGAGGATGAGCGTAGAAGACACATGCGTTTTTGAGGGCACTGAAAACCTCTGAAACTCCCCTGTGCACCGGGAGTGAGCAAAGATGCCCCGTAGACGCTACTCTCCCCTTAATCACAAGTTCTGTTCTAAAGCATCAGGCATCTTTGCAACACACATTGCGTTCGGAATGCTGTGAGAACGCACAAAATCCAGAAGTAGCTGAGAAAGTAGACAGACAGCAAGACAGTGGTGATGATCCTCCCGCTGCAGGCGCAGGCCGGGACACACCCGCTACACCTGCTTGCAAGCGTCTCATCCAACTGCCAGTTTCTGTGATGCAGACTACATTCTGATTTGGCTCCAGTTTAGAGGGATGGAGGGAAAATCCCAGTGCTGTAGGAATTCGCTGATGTTTATAGACTCCTTAAATAAGGTTCTTCAAGAATGAGACAAATCTTCTGGATGTGACCCACTTGAGAACAAAGAGATAGAAAAGAGACTTGGCTGCGAGAGGCATACTTTGCCTACAGGCTGAAAACTGAGCTTCCTGCAAATCTTTTAATTTGAAATCTTCTGGTGTTGGGGAAGTTTGTTTCTGCCCCCTGAGTGAAAACTAGTTTATGAAGCAGTGGGGAACCAGGAGAATTATAAAATAAAATTAATACATTTGGCCTCAGGTCTCTTGCAAAGAGCCCCTGTTATCAATCACTTCTAAATGAAAGAAAGCCAGGTCTGTTTGCAAAGTCAAGGTAGTCAGGTCCCCAACCAAGTTCACTGCTTTTGAAGGTGTTAAGGTGAAGGCCATTAACCCAGTGGACAGAGATGGTCAGGACACAGGCCAAGGGACAGATAAGTAGGAAGGAGGAATTTCAAAACTGGCAACCAGGCGAAATCATAAATTTTATCTGTTTACCAATCCATTAAGTTGAAAGGAAGTAAGTAGACTGGATGCCTGCCAAGTCTCTGTGATGACTACGTTGTGAAAGAAATAACGATTAAGGATCGGGGCTGAGAGCAGCCCTTGAGCATCACTCCTGGAGGAAAATCTCAGAGAGCCAACAGGAAGGGGCCGCTGATCTGCACATCTGTCAGAAAAGCTGCTTGCATAGTTGGTTTTGGATGTGATCAAGGGAGGATGAGCCACCAATCACCCAACCAGGTTTCTTGAGAATAATAGGTAAGGGCTGTGTTCTGGAGGGCAGAATCCAGTTTTCCAGAGTGTTTGTCCTAAGAAATGACCACGCCACTTGGGCCTCAGTTCTCATGATTCCTGTCCCTCGTGGCAGGTGTGAGTGAAGATTTTCATAGTATTTCTTACTCACACCATCTGAATGTATGGTTTTTAGGCAATTTAATTTTTTTCCAGTGTTTATTTGGGTGAAGTGGGTAGATAACCTATCTTTCAGATATAAAATTTCACGTAGCACACCAAAGAACATGTCTGACCCCTGTCAGAACCTGAAGCCAGCTGCTCCTACAAGAAAGAAAGAAATGAGCTAGGTGTGGTGGCACATGGCCTTTAGTCCTGGCACTAGGGAGGCAGAGGCAGGCAGATCTCTGTGAGTTCAATGCCAGCCTGGTCTACATAGCGGGTTCCAGGCCAGCTGGGGCTACAGGGAGACCCTGTCTCAAAAAGACTTAAAAAAGAAAAAAGAAAAAGAAAAAAAAGAGAAAGAAATGAAGACCATGCAGTGTGAGACAGCATTTTTAGTGCACTGACTGCGAATGGCATGTGCTCTGGATTCTGGTCAGGCTGAGGTCAGGGTGAGCAACAGTCTAGGTATTAAAGTAGCTTCAATTTCTTTCTAAGAATACATGTTCTTCATGGAGACTCTCTCCAGCACCAGAAGGATAAGTTTTGGTTAAGAATAAGATCAAGCCAGTTATGGCAAAATCAAGATCAGTGACAGTCCTTAGTTGAACTCTGGACTGCAATATACCCTAACCAATTCAATAACCCCTCCGCCACCTCCGCCAGCTTCCGGAAGTTGCTCTAGGAGGACAACTACAGCTGCAGCAGTCACCTGGTAACTTTCCTGGAACTTCAGACCCAGCAGAGGGATGGACGGAGTCTGGATCTGATGAGATGGTGCAGCCTCTAAGTGAGCAAGGATCCGCCTTGCACTTGACTTCTCAGGAAGTGAGGTAATGAAGGCCTAGTGTCTGAGCTGTTCACTTGGGCCCTAAATGAAGATAGAGACAAGAGCTTCCTTTCAATGTTTCATATATGACTACATTACATTTTTAAACTACTTTTGCAATTAATTCAAACAAACACCTGAATTTGCAGCTACTAAAAGTCATCTAGATTTGAAGCCATCTAGAAGTTTAAACAAACCATGTCACCTTAGGCTTAGTTTCTTCATCTGCAAAGTTGGAGACAAAAGAAAACTACTTGGTAAGATTCCTGTGAGGCATACAGTCAGCATTTAATACATATTAACTGCTTTTCACATTTACTTTATTGATAAGGAATATCCCAGTTTACACCTAAGTAGAAGCAAATATTAGTGAGCTCACCAACACTCTTAGTTTAAACCATGTTTTCCTGTATTTTAAGTAAAAGAAAAATGCCATTTATTTCTGGCTTTGCTGAATCAGAATTAGGTCACTAAAGAAAAGCAGGCACATGGCTGTTTTCCTGCGGTGGAAGCTTTTCTGTCCCACCTTCCCAGGCCCTCCCTGATGGTTTCTGCAATTGTCCAGGTGGCTCAGTTGGGAGGTGTGATTCTTGGTGATCTGGTAATTGATGGAGGGCAGGAGATGTCTGAGCAGGGATGCTAAGTCATTTTCATCATGGGAATAGAGTGTGTTGGCATAATTGTTACTATGTCTATTTAAACCATGTAACCACCATTGCCTTTCTCTCCACTGATGGGAATTAGACTCATCTGTTTCTGTAAGAGCCTATCTGTATGTTCACACTAGAGATTCAAGTCCTTTCAGGGGCCACTGATGAGGTGGACATGAGAGCTACTGAGGGAGATTCTTCAAGCTGAAAAGGAGTAAAGTTAGAAATCACTGAAGGCTTAAATTGACCCTAAAGTACCTTGGAAGCCAATGTACTCTTTATAAATTATTATTAGGAGACCTACCACCATGCCAGAAAGAAGAATCCAGCACTGCATTACTAGAGGGCAGTGATTAGAGAAAATTGGATGTTTTTATGTGTGCCAGGAACTATGGTGACTGTTGGGATAAGTCAGGAATGCCTGGAATGTAGAGCATGGCTGCTGGCTGGGGACCTCCTAGTGGGGACATCAGGAAACTGGCCTGCTCCATTCTAGATACACTGTCTCTTACCCAACAATCCCCAAGCAAAACTATCAGGCCTCTAATCCTTGAATCCTAACCCGGTCTCTTGTAGATCATGTGACCAGAGGACAGGACAAAGGCCAAGTAGCCTTAGAAACCCCCTCCCTCCCGTACCTGCCAGGCTGCCAGAAAGCCAACCCCACCTCTTTGCCCCTGAAACTTTTCTATATAACCCCCTCCCTCCCGTACCTGCCGGGCTGCCAGAAAGCCAACCCCACCTCTTTGCCCCTGAAACTTTTCTATATAAACCTCTGCTTCTGCCATAATAAATGAGCTGTCCACTGACACAGCCTCCTGGGTGTTTCTTCCCACCACAGTTGCAGCTGCCTGAGGCCCCTCTTGCCCCATGGCCTCTCTCCTCACCCTGACCTTCTGCAATGGGGACTGGTGTGCAACAGTCTCCCAGTGGCAGGGGAGTTCAGGCCGAGGGGAGGCCGACAGGTGACCAGCTGTGGGCATTGGGGGGTGGTGGGGGTAAAAGTATTTACCAGATCAGAATAGACACAGAAAAAATTTATAAAGAAAATTCCTAGGAGGGAGTGACAATAACCTGAACCAGTGAGATAGGTCAGTGGGTAAAGACACCCATCGCCAAGCCTGAAGATCTGAGTTCAGTTCCCAGGACTCACATAGTAGGAGAGAACTGACTCCTGCAAGTTGTCCGTTGACCTCCACATGTATGCTGTGGACAACCTGGGAGGTTTATACACCAGCCTGTCTGAAATACATTCCTCCAACCCTAAAATGAGTTAAAGGGAAAAAAAAATCAGAGGTCTTGTCATTCATCAGTCTGGGCATAATCTGGATGACAAGATTTAGTAAGATCAAGAATGGGGCTCACCACGTCTGCTGCTAGTGGTCCTGTGCTTCCAATACCTCTTTTAAATTTGCACAGTTGTTTATACATCACCATCACCCATTCCATTCTATCATTTTCCTTTGCTTTTTGCATTTTAGATAAGATAGCTACAACTGGCAACTTTGTTCCTCAAGATAACAGAGAATAACAAAACGGCGTCTAGGTTTCATCAATGGAAAGCTTGACACCCTTTGTCTGAGGGAAACCTATGTTCTGGGTAAGGGATACTTCATTATTCTTGCCCTGAATCCTTATACCTCAGCTGCCTCAGCAGGAAGGGTGGCTATTCTTCTTCACAATGGTCTTTACAGTCTCCGGGGAACTTTTAATTTCCTTTGATAAACCTTAGTTTTTTAAAGCAGATCCTCAGTTTTTACATCAATGCCAGGTTCTGGCTAAGGCAAATACTTCATTTCAATAAACTTTAATTGCGACATTAATCCAGTTCATTATCCATATGGATTGCCATTTACTGTGCTTTTAAAAATAATTTTCCCTTCAGACCCACACCTAGCCTATAAACACAGGCAGTTGCTGAATCTGTTTGGGCTTTTACCATTTGGGATATGCCATCCAGCTTTTGTGCCCCAGTTAATTAGGGCAGATGAAACCGATCACTTCACAACTGATGGAACCAGTGTTCAGGCAGGAAGTGCCTCATAGAAAGTGGACCATTTTACTCTTAGGATGGCCCAACTAAATCAACTCTGTAAGTTCTTTCCAGGTCTGGAAGTGATTGATTAATTATTCATAGCCAATTGTTCTATGTGATAACAGAGCAACTCCTGATGATATCACTCAGATTATAAATTCCCTTTGTCCTCTATGGCGTAGCTTTAAACGGGCACTGGAGTTGGGGAATGCTAAGCAGTTTTGTCTGATTTCAAATACTCCACACAGAAGCGGCTACCACACATGCCCACAGAGGGGCTGGCAAACCTGTCTACTGGAGGTTACTGAGGATGGCCGGCTTTCTTAAATGGGACTGCAAATTCTATTTCAGACAGCAATCCTTATGAGAATATTTTGCCTAATGAAATTTATTAAAATTCAAAGGGATATAGAAATAAAAACTGCATAATAGTACTTCTTTCCTTCAGGCATGTGTAAATGATACCTGTAAATCAAAACCAATTGGAATCAGTATTCATAAACCATTTTCCTTCTTAAACACCAATAAACTCCCTAACCCTTGAAGTACTCTGTTGTCACCCAGGGCTTTGACACCATGTGACAGGATTCTGACTGTGGCTTCTTACGTGGCTATGACTAACTCTTAAAGTGTGTATGAAATAGTCATTTTATTGAATCACAGCTTAATTACAAAGATTAAAGCACATTTTTGTCTCTGCTTTGCCTCTTTATTTCATGGCTCAACTCATGTGATGGGACTCTGCTGGGTTATAATGGTAGGAGAACTCTGAGCATTTGCGAGGCGAGAAACGTTAAATGAAGCAGGATGAAAAGAAACAGTTCCTTTCCTCTATCGGGTGGGCTGTGTCATTTCAAAACTGAGCTTTTTATTTCACTGCTGGGAATCAAACGCAGGGCCTTATGTAGCCTTTGAAATAATTCTTGATGTATCGTGACTCTAAAACTTACCAGATACCCAAGACGGCAGCCCAATGTTGCCACAGTTTGGTAACACCTGGTGTTCTTTTTTTTCATCTCATCACTCTGCTGGAATGCCTTCCATTTCTTCTGCTCTCTGGTTACAGTGTCATCACATAGCAGTAGAAGAAATCCGAGTTTAAGTGTTACCTGATTGGCTTTTTGTTTGGCATTAAGGTCAGAGCCCAGCACATTGTGACACATGGTAGAAATAATTCTCATTTCATCCTGCAAGAAATATGAAAGAGGAATACTCAGTTTCAGTGAGTTCTAGGAACCCTGGGAACCATCACCACTTGAAAATTGGGTAACAGGGAACAAAGTCCTTGAATCAAATAAAAGCAAAAGCTCTTCCCTATGTTCTTAACAGAGGACAAATGGCTAATGACTTGTTAGTTACTGTGTATTTGGGGTGACAAATAGATTTCTGTTGGGTTTGGGTTAAGGCTACTTAAGCCACATTCACCTGCAGCAGCTTCTCTCTGAGCCCCACTCTCATAGTTGACTCTGCAATTCCCACTGCTGCAGAAAAAGGACAGGCACCCTTCGGAGAGAAGCTGTGATCTGTGATTCTGACTTCCTCAAAGGAAGTTTACTGATACCCTAAGCAATCTGGGGCTATAGGTGGCACATCCTTATGGTGGATTCACATTAACTGAAGGGTTAAATCTTTGCTTCTTCCCCTGTTGCCCAGGAATCAGAAACAACTTGGCTACGTGTCGTGGGCTGGACTCATCGACCCCATGACATGAACTTGCCCTTCTCCTGAAACCTATAAAGGAGCCCCAATCCCTACCTCAAGGTCCTGAAGACTCCTCAGAGCTCCCGTCAAGCTGCTATGTATCTATGTATCTATAGTCCTAATGAATCTCTTACTCAAAAGGACAATCAGGGGCCGGAGAGATGCCTCATTGATTAAGAGCACTTGCTGCTCTTCCAGAGGACCCCAGCTGAGTTCCCAGCACCCACATGGTGGCTAACAACCATGCATAACTCCAGTTTCAGGGGATCTGGCAGCACCCTCTTCTGGCCTCTGGGGACATCGCCTGCATGTGGTGCATTTACATGAGGGCAAAACCCTCATATACATAAATTTAAAATAATAAAAAAAAATTTAAATCCACCTCAGTGTCCCCCTTGGACTCCTAGTCTGAGACCTTACAGCTTACTTGTCTTTCCAGATCATAGCTGTCTACACTTGAAAAAGTCAAGGCATCGTCATAAATAATTGACTAGTGAGTTTGTTTTATTGAGTCAGAAGGAAGAACAAGTGACTGCTAGATACCAGGGCCATAGTTTACCCTCTAGTCAACTTCATACTTCACAGTTCTAGCCCATCTAAAGAGAAAAATAAATCCCTTATGGGACTTAGGTTTCTTTAAAGCTTGAGAACTCACAAGCATTTTTGGTACTGTGAAGAGAATGTTCTGGAACATCAATAGGACTTGGAAGGATATGTGTAAGGCCATTCAGGGAGACAGTACACTTGTATGACTTAATGTAGCAGATTCAGGAAAGAGACAGGCATAAGAAATGGCATTGTGGGCACCAGGGAGGGGTGAAGAATTTTTTAGATTGAAGCTGATAAAAATAGTAAATAGGAGGAAAAATTAAGGAAAATCTCCATCTTAAAGTTGGTCTTTCTACAATAAGAGAATTAGTTTGTTGAAAATTCACAGTACAGTATAGGAAAAAGAGACTGGGTCAAGACAGCAACCCAACATAGAACTGGAAAAATGAACAGCAGACCCCAATCTTATTCAAAGGAATATTGGCAACTGATTGCTGCTAGATGAAGAGCTGATCTTCCTAAAATAAGGAACTCTAGATAGGCTGACAAGATTCAGTGGATGGACAAGCACTGGAGAACAGCTGGGGGGCGCTGACAACACAGTGGACAGTAACAGGGATGACAGAGTATATGGACTCCAGGGGGGGGCAGTATGGGAGGGTGCAATTTGGGAAGTGGGTACATACATGAATAAGATTGTTTGGGATGTTCTGTATGAAATACACACAAAAAAAATCAACAAATAAAAAAATGAGTTATATTTGAGGAAGAAGCATAAAAATTTGCTCCATGTTAATTAGTAGAGGTGAAACACATTACCACTGAACTATACCTGATGATTTTATATCCATCCTCTGGTGGATCTCAGAAAGTAACCAACAGTGACCACTAATAATCAGATAGAGATTAGAGACTCATGAGTAAACATCTAAGTGTTAGTAGCATTAAAAATAAGTTTTTCTGTATGAAACAGTATATTTTAAAATGAAATGGAAATCTTTTTAATTTTATTTATTTTTATTTTATATGTATGCATGTATTGCCTGCATGTAGGTAAGTGCCCATGGAGGTCAGAAGAGGCTGTTGGATC
>NW_008329031.1:1111039-1140422 GCF_000622305.1 Nannospalax galili
TGTACCCCCCCCAAATGTGGATTTTACTGTAAGTGCTTGCCCCAGATATAATGTTTAGACACTGGTTTATCTGTTGACTTTTGTGTTTATGATTTACAATAAAATGATTTCCTGATTCTGGGAGAAAAAAAAGAGACTGGGTCAAGCCAGGAAGTAAGTGTAGTTCTCACTTAACTCTGTCCACAGCAAGTGGTCTGAGTAGATTCCCTGGGGTGATTCCTGGTGACTTGCATGTATGATACTTTCCATCTTTTCATAATATGACAAAAAGCTAAGTCTTTAAAAAATTCCAATTTACATAAAATTCCAGTTTATGTTTTTTTTTTTTTAAACCTAAAAGTGGTCTCAGAATTTATCTTCCTCTATGAAGGCCTGTTCGAAGAGTGAGATCTCTAGAGAACAAAAGAATGCATTCAATCACAATCATGTATCTAAAGATGATTGAGCTGGCTTGAATGTAAAATAAGGTCGAATACTGTAATATACCCGTATTTATAATACAATGCATCTTGAATGGACATTTCTGGTTATAGATGCTCTAAAACAAGCTATTTGAAAACATAGCGACCTAAAACTGGGGTTTATTGTTCATGAATCTGCATTAAACATCTTTGAAAGAAGATTGGGAAAAATTCATCTTCACTTGAATACTTTTCTGAATCTTTTTTTATTTTTTGTTCAGAGAGAGAACTCAAAGCAGGAACGTCCAGGCCAGGTGACTTGAACATTGTTTAAGTGGTAGCACCATGCCCAACACTGAGCGGGCACTCAGTAGACACTACACCTCTCCCTGACATGCTGTCATGTCCTGTGGTTTCTATGCTCTTATCAAAGGACCACAATTAAGCTTTAATAGTATAATTTACTTGAAAATCCCTTTTTTTCGTATTACTTTTTTGTGTATGTGCACAAACCTGTGGAGGTCGGAGGACAACCTTAGGTGTTGGTCCTCAGCTGCCATTCATGTTATTTTCTTTATCGACCTAGAATCTCTCACTGCTCTGGAGATCAAATAGGGTAAGCTCCCTGCCCAGCAAGCCCCAGGGACCCCCCTGTCTCCATTGCCTTAGCAGTGGGATTATGAGCCTGAGGCTTTTTACTCCCTTCCCAGGCCCGGGTTCTAAGGATCAAGGTTTTGTCAACTGAGCCATCTCCTCAGCCCCTTTCCTTTTTCCTTTCCCCTTCCTTTCCTTCCTTCCCTGTTTCCCCCCTCCCCATCCTCCCCCCTCCCCCCTTCCTCCCTCCTCCCCTCCCTCCCTCCTTCCCTCCCTTCTTCCTTTTCTTTCAGAGTCTCATGTAGTCTAGGGTGGCCTTGAACTATCTTTGTATCTGAGGATGACCCTGTATTTTTGATCATCCCGCCTCTACATCAAATGCTGGGATCACAGGTACAAACCAATACTCCTTGGTTTATACAGTGTTGCGAATTGAACCCAGGACTTGTGCATGCTAAGCAAGCACTCTACCAACTGAGCTGCATGCCCAGCTCTGAAAAATTCACTTTAAAGTTCTCTCTTAATTATGTCTAAGAAATAATTCATTAATTACAAAATGTTACCTAATAGAATATGAAGTGGCCTGGAGAGATTAGCCTGTGCTTTGTAACTCATCATAATCAGGCATGAAGTATCAGCTGGGGACAGGGACACAGAGGTGCACAGTAATTAGAACAAAATGTTTCCAAATTCTCTTGGCTTACCAAGATGGTGATTCAACATTTGTGCTATTTATAAGCAAAACAACCTAGGTTCAAAACAGGACTGAACTTTTGTATTTAAGACATTAAAGCCGGGCACTTGGGAGGCAGAGGCAGGTGCCATCTCTGTGAGTTCAAGGCCAGCCTGGTCTACAAGGCAAGTTCCAGGCCGGATGGGGCTACAGGAAGACCATCTCAAAAAAAAAAAAAAAAAAAAAAAAAGACATTATAAAACCAAAACAATGATTATAGTAGCTAATGTAAGTATGGAATAGTTAATATTCATAAAATGTTTTTTTCTGAGACAGATATTTTTCTAAGAACTTTGTGAACATGTTCTCATTTTTTCCCTCAGTCTTAAGTTATAGTTACTGCCACTCACGTGCTACACGGTTAGTAATGGAACTGGTATTTGAACACACTCGCTTTCATACAAGCTCCTACCACTACTGAAGTACACAATAGGGACCCCATTCCTACCTTGTGGGTATAAATGAGGCACACAGACGAGAAACTGGAGCAGGGCACTGAGGGGCCTCAACAAAGGCTAATCTTACCTTCTCTTCAGGGATGGGGTTTCCAGCTTAGCCTAGGTGGCTGACGTGTTAACTAACGTTGCCTTATTATGTAATGTTTTTGTCTTACATATTTGTACTTAGCTAGGTCTGGGAGGGGCTTTAGCTTTCTATTCCTACCCTCTGCTTTGAAACTGAGGAAAACTGAATATCAATTGGTCAGCCAGAGTCACAGAGCCAACGAGTGGCAGAGCTGAGGGCTGGGGATTTGACTCATTGGTAGACTGCTTGCTTAGCATTCAGAAGGCCCTGAGTGGCTACATCGGTGCCCATGAGCACACACGCATGCGTACACACACAGTTGAACTGAACTCTAACTTCAGGATCAGGAAGAGTGCTCTGTGGGTTCATGATACTGACCTCTAGTATCTGTGACAAGCAATTGCATTTTAAGAACAAAAAAAGCTAGTAGTTAGATACACAGAAGTTGCAAACACTTGATATTTTATTGATAATTTTATAATTGTTTTACTAATTATTAATAATACATATTTCTATGTGTTTACAAATACCTCAAAATCAACTTTCATGCTACCCACAATAATTCTTGCATTGCTAGACAGTAACATACCCTGCTAGGGTTAATTATGACACCGAATAACACTCATTCTGGAAACTCATGCTTAGATTAATTACTCTCATAAATCTCTTTAGAGAAGTGTAAAATTCTCATTACTTAAATGATAAAACAACTAATCTTTCCTTCTTGGCCCTCTGAGATAATAAGATTGCCAAGCCTGTACCCAGCTGAATAATGTTTGAAGGTAATTAATAATGCCAAGAGAACTAAAGCCTTAAAGTGCTCACAATGAGGTCTGCAAACAGGTAGAACTGCGGATGGAGAAGACAGAAAGGAATGCTGAGGGTCTACCCATGTTCTTTTCTAAAGGGATTACACTTCTAAAGGGATTCTTTTCCAATTTAGCTTCAATTTTAAATCTGTATCGCAGAAGGTGATCTCTGGATTTGTTAAATTTGTTTACACCTAAAGCTGCATTAAGTGCTCCATTGCCGTTGTTCATTCATTTAACCAAGAAGCAGCACCAGGGTAAAATGGGCAATAGGACACATGCTCCCTTATGGGGCATCAGTTAAGACCTGCTGCTACTTAGTGGCGACGCACTGTACGACTCGCAAGGCTTTCTTAAAGGGTGTGACTCCATATCTGCATGACCTGCTTCAGCCTCTGCCTCTGCAGGTGATCACAGCTTCTATGGCTTGGAATCACCCAAGAAATAAGTCACGATCTCCTACACATCCCATACCCCTGTGCACTGAAATGACCATTTCTGGGGCATGTCTGTGTTCAGTCAAGAGGCTGAAACAGTGCTTGGTGGGTGAAGAGAGTGATTATCCTATCGTGAACTGAAGTTCCTGGAAAAACATACACCTCTGTCAAACATTCTAGAACTTCAGTGGCTGCAGTGACCACAAAGGCTGCAGGTCCAGAACCAAATCATATTGGGTTATTCTGGACCCTTCAGTAACTACTTATCGCCCATCCTGTGCTTGTCCCAATATTCTTTCCACAAGTAGATTTTTTTTTTTTTTTGGTCTTTTTGAGACAGGGTCTCCCCGTAGCCCCAGCTGTCCTGGAACTCACTATATAGACCAGACTGGACTTGAACTCAGAGATCTGCCTGCCTCTGCCTCCTGAGTGCTGGGATTAAAGGCATGCACCACCATGCCAGGCTACAAGTAGATTTTTAATGGAATGTACAAACATATCTCTAGCTTCTATCAATGCGAAGGCTAATCTTGTGATGAACAGAACAAATTCCAAAACAGCTAGTGACTGCAGCATGTGCAGCTGTGTTCTGTAGTAGACACGCGCTTTCTTCTTACATTCCCTTACTACTGCAGAAAGAAAGCGGCAGAACAGGGCGCTGAGAACCACTGCGGATTTGCTCACTACTCTGACTGGTCACTTCACAACATGTACGTCGAAATAATTTCAAGTTGCACACTTTAAACATACGCCTCTCCTGTCAGCCAGCCATCCATAGGGTTAAAAAAATAAAAATCAGTGACAATTCTGCGTGTCTGTCTCCGTCTCTCATAAGTTATTGGTACACACAACTAAAAGGTAGAGGAATCAGAACAGAATTTCCGCTTGAGGAAATAGAAACCTGTGTACTGCTTAGTAACACCTTCTCTAAGATCTCCTGTAGCTTATACTGTCATTCCTGCCTTACCCAACCTGTGATTATTTCACATGACTCTTAATGATAGAAACACAGATATAAGATACACACTGACATGGCAAGAAAATATAATTTAGGAAGTTCAAACTTATGGTTTCAGCTCCACAGCATAAAAGCTCAGGAGATATTAAAGAAAAATTCAGTGATAAATTTGACTGAAAAAAGTTTATCCAGGATCCTGAAAACTAGTATAGGAGACCCTGGTGGAAGGGTCTTGTTGAATGGAGACTCCATCTATGGGTGACTCTATTGGCTGGGGTCCCACAGACTTGAAAAAAAATTATTTGGAGTCCCTCATGTAGAAGCCTCTGCCATTGGACAGTTTCCTCCTGATTGAAGCCAGGCCTCTGGTCCTAGCAATAGGAACAGGGCTTCCCTGGATTCCTGAAGACTCCCTCCTGTGGCTCTTAGAGTTTTCACAGCAGGATGGTCCCCAGCACTACGAGTGCAGGATTGAGTTCAGGGTCCTTGGGCTGGACATGGACCACAGCTCCTCCTTATTTATGCCATCTTGAAGACAGACCCTTGCATTGGATTTGATATGATGTGGGACACATCAAGACACTGGAAATGTAATCAAACAGTGGCTTGTTACACCTTCTATGAAAGCCAGGCATACTGGGGACACAGGAGGCCACCCCAAGAGTAGCCTGTCTATCAGCAAAGTGGCTCCCTTCCTTTAGGGGAAAGATCCTGCCTCAGGCTCTCTGCCCATTAGAATAGGAAGCAAGTTTGACTTATGGAAACTTTCCATCAAAGCCCCAAAGATCAGTTTCAAGAACAGTTTGAGCAGTTAGGACAAAGGGTCTGTAGATGGCCACTCTGCTAGCTATCCATGACTGGCCCTCAGTGAATATTGTTAAACGTGATCCAGACTATACTGGGTCAACTGATAGCAGTGGGATGGACCTAGAGGACAGAGCAGCTGGGGAGCACCCTTCCCCCAGTGGACTGTGTCACAGTGAACATGCAGCCTCTCCCAAGTGCCAGCACAGAGGACAGAGAAAATCTGCTTAGGATGATTGGAAACTGCCTATCAAGACTATTTTGACTAACATCTCTGCAGAAACATCATTAGTTTAAAAACTGTGACTACTGCCATTATTGGAGGATCAGGGCAGGTGGGGACTGTGTGCTCCCCAGGGCTGGAGAGACCCTGGCTGGCTTGCATACCAAGGATACGCCTGGATGTCCTTCGCAGAAGGACAGAAGGCAGAAACTGGGGGTTGGGGTCAACAGGGAGCTGAGCAGGTAGCAACAGAGTTGGTGAGAAATGTGGTCAGAGATGTCATACAGCCCTTTGAGAACTTCCTCCCGCAGCTCCTGTAACAGGGGTGCAGTGAAGGACGTTTCCCTAGTGACCATAAAGTAGAGCACCACCCCCATGTTCATATGCCCATCTTGGGCCCGTCATAGTGGAGACCCAAGAAACGCTCGGGGCTCCAAACTGATAGGCCCCGCAGCGTTGCTTCAACTTCTGGCCAGGCTTGACTTTGATGCCCAAACAACTATGTTGACCCTGGGATTGATCATTATGTTGTCGGGCTTTAAGTCCTGGTGGACGATCCCAGTGTCATGGCAGTTCCCTGCTGCACTCAGGAGTTGGAGGAAGACAGCCCAGGCCTCCTCCTCCTGCAGGTAGCCAGCCCCAGAGATGTGCCTCACCAGCTGCTCCCCCTCAGCCAGCTCCAAGACAAGATCGATCCTGTGCTCAGTCTCTATCACTTGCAGAGGGGAGATGATGTTGGGATGGCTGACGGACATCATAATGTCGGCCTCCGAAATGAGGGGAGGGGCCGCTGTCTTTGCTTCATGAGGATCTTAAGTGGCCATGGGTGCCCTGGTGAGGTGGTGGTGGGCCAGCTTGACGTGGGTGTTGCACCCCTGGCCTATGGTCCTCGGGATTTTGTACTAGGATTGGAAGTTCTCCCAGCTGCAGATGATGGGTGCGGGCCTGGGCCCTGCTTCCTCCTCATCTCTGGGAGAAGACATAGCAGTTAGTGCTGTTGAATGCTGCCTAGAAAACAAAGAGAAATAGAAGAAATAAAGTGAAAAGAAATTTACAAATGAGGACTAGGAGAAAAAGGTGAAATAGAGAAAGTAAAAATAAGACAAAAACCAAGATGCAAAATGAAAATCCAACCAAACATCTAACCGAAACCAAAGCAAGCAACCAGCCAACCAAACAAAAAACATCTTTAATCCCAGCACTGGGGAGGCAGAGGGAGGTGGATCTCTGTAAGATTGAGGCTGACCTGGTCTACATAACAAATTTCAAGCTAGCTGAGATTATAGGGAGACTCTGTCTAAAAAAAATCCCTCAGAATAAAACAACACCCACCCCACAGACATGTAAACAACCCTCAGAAAATCCAAACCCCAAATGGGACCATAGCATAAGAGTCTGGCTCTCCTCAAGGCACTTTGCTCCAGGATTTTTCCAACAACACTCCCAGTGACAAGTTACTGAGCCTGGATGCAATCACTTTCCTTGTCCTGGGCATTCCAGTTGAACCTGGAGTCTTGGAATTAAGCGTTATGACACTATCCACTTGCTACACTATCCACTTGCTACAGGATTGTAAATAGTCTTGTCCCAGAGGCACAAAGTCCCCTGCACAGGTATGTGCTACCATTAATAATATTTTAATAACTGGGCTCACAAGAACACTGTGGACTTTTTATTGGAGAGAAGGGAGTACCCTAAGTGTTAGGGCAAAAGTAGGAAGCAGTAAGAAATGGCAGGTAGGAATAGAGTGACAGTAACTAGAGAGGGAATAGAAAGACATACCTTGGGGTAACGGGGTGAGCACACCAGGAGACACGCATGCTCAGAGCCTCTGCTCAGTGTAGACTATTATCCTATATTGAGGGACACAAAATTGTTCTCCTTTCTGGATCACATGGTCTTGAGTGTGAAAGCTGTGCTCCATCTTTTAGGTCACCTAGACAGAACATATTTAACCTTAGCATTATGTGGTTAAACCTTGAAGTCAGCTGAGAGTTGCTTTGTGAGGCCCAGAACTGGGCATGTGTCTGCGATGGGAAGGAATCATGACTGAAGTTATCTACTGTTGCCTGTTTACCCTGTAGCTTGTGGCCAGGACAGAGTAAGTACAATATTTAGGTCGCCAGTTTACTGTTAAGCTTGGCTAGCTTTGGGCCAGGAAGGCAGGGCTAATTCCATTCACTGTGTTAGTTTATGCGTTAGCTTTGTGGTCAGTGGGAATTCCTTGGCCTGGGTCACCTTTAACTCTACATTTAGTCACCATCATCCTGTGATCTGCACTTGCCGAGAAGTCAGGGATCGTTTATTTGAGTCCAGCATGGAAGGCCAGTCCTTGAAAATGAACCACAAGCATCTTGACGTTGTTCCCACAGCGGTGCTTGAGATCTGCCCCCTTTTCCACTTCTGCCGAGTCCCTCCACCCAGGCATTCCTGGCCACCAGGCCTGCCGCTTGCCTCAGAGGAAGCTGGCAGGTAGATGCTCACATGTCTCCAGTGTGTGGGAAGTGGCTGGCCTCGGAGGGAACTTCCGTTCTTCCTTGCTGCCTGAGAGCCTCTGCCAGGCCCGACACAGTGAGTTTGAAGGCCATTCTGTCCAACAGGTGTCGGGCCCGGAAAATGATTCCCCAAAGCCTTGTGCTTTGGCATTGTGCATTGAATAGGAAATGTCTCACACGGGTTTCCATGACGGAACACTTGGTCTTAGGTGGTGTTGCTGCTTGGGAAAGAGGTCGAAGTTTTAGAAGGTGAAGCCTCAGAGGATGAAGTGGGTCACTGGGGGAGGGCCCTGAGGTTTGACAGCCTAAGCGGCTCCCTGCCTGACTAGACTCCCCGTTGTGTCTGAGTGTCCCTGGGTATTGGGGGCGGCGTGGGCTGGTGAAAGGCGTGCTTACTTAACATCCCCAATCATGACCTCCCCGGGGGGTCGCTGGTTCGAACCCCTGGCAAGTAGATAAAAGAGAAAGGATGCTGCCATTTCAATATCAGTCCTGGGACCAAATTGGTAAGTGGAAAAGCCACATGCACAGTCAAACAATGGATGTTTGTACATACACTCTTATGTACAATGGAAACCAGTCAGATTCACAATGACAGAATACAGAGGTTGGGGCTGTATGCAGGATGGATGGGTAGGTGAAAGTCAAAGGACCAGGGCCTCTGTGGGGAAGCACATGGGTTTCTTAGACACAACGCACAGCGTGGTGAATAGGGAAGACGAGGACGGAGGACACGTTCTAAAGGTGCTAAGAGAACACATTTCAGATGTTCTCCTGACAAAATAAGAATTTGCGGTGATGGCAGTGTTTATTAGCTTCTTTTACCTACTGTGCATCGTATATACAAACTATAGCAACCCTTTGTACCCCACAGATATGCACCTGTAATTTTCCAATTTAAAATCAAGAGTTAAATGTAGTAAGAGGAATCTTAGTAGGGGTGGTGAGATGGCTCAGTGAGTAAAGGCAATTGCCACCAAGCCTGACTACCTGAGTTCTATCACCGGAACTCGCATGGTAGATGGAGAGAATCCAATCTCACATGATGTTCTCTGACCTACACATGCATGCATGGCACATCTCACACACACACACACACACACACACACAACACACCTCCTCCCAAAAATATAAGAAACATTTAAAAAAAATGAATTTTTACTCTTTACAAAGTTTTAGTGATGGAATTACTAAATTACTAATATGTTGGGATTAGTCCCAACATATTAATGGAACACGTGGTGACACAGTAAATAAAACTATCTTTTTTTTTTTTTTTTGAGGCATGGTTTCCCTGTAGCCCCAGCTGTCCTAGAACTCACTAGGTAGACCAGGCTGGCCTCGAACTCACAGAGATTCCCCCACCTCTGCCTCCAAAGTGCTGGGATTAAAGGTGTGTGCCACCATGCCTGGCAATAAAACTACTTTATAGTAGAAATCTGCTAGGATCTTAGCTTTAAGCTTCCTGAAGAAAGTCAGAGAACAAGGCACCTGTGAGGGGCATGGTTATGTTCATTAGTTGACTGGTGATCATTTCACAATGTATATGTCTAAAAAAACTTCAAGTTGCACTCGTTAAGTACATGCCACTATTGTCAGGCATCCTTCTGCAGAGCTAAAAAATAAAAATCATTTACCCCAGGGAGTGACATATTTTTCCACATGCCTGTTCTCTGCCTCTCCTAAGCTGTTGTTCTATAAGACTAAAAGGTGAGAAATTCCTGCCTAGTGAAATAAAACCTTTATTCTGCTCTGTCACATTTTCTCTGGGATATTATAGTTTATACCATCACTCCCACCTTATTCAATCTGCGAATAGTTCCCATGAATATAAGAGCTGGAAGCCCTTACATATGTAAAACATCTACTAACACAGTTCTTGGCAAGAAAAATGTAAGTAACTCAAAAGGAAGATCAGACACATGGTTTCAGCTCTATAGTATAAAAATTCAGAAGCTGTTAAAGAACAATTCTTCAGTGATAGTTGTGAAAGTAAAACAATATTTCTTTCACGATTTTTAAAACAAGTATAAGAGATTCCTGATAAAAGCTTCTTGCTGAAGGGAGTCTCCACTTACTGGAAACCACACTGGCTGGGGGTCCCCACTGACCTGAGACAGTACTGGCTGGTGTCCAACATTAGGCATCTCCATTTTTGGCCACTGCGATCCCAGTTGCAGCCAGGACTCTGGACCAGGCAGTGGGAATCCAGCATCCCTGGATGCCTCTAGGCTCCCTCCTTGGCCTCTGAGTCCAGAACCTGAGGCTCTCCCACATGTGGAGTGCACGATCCACGAGTTCATTGTCCTCTGGCTGGCCATGGACCATAGCTCCTACTTATTTTTGTAAATGTCGAAGAAGACAACCATTCCTCACTTCTTTGGGGACACTTTGTTTCTAAACACTCAGGGTTTCCACTGAGGTGTCAGGCAACAAATGCTTAAGAAGCTGTTGCTAATTCTGGTAGCCAGATTTTTCCATCCTCTCCCAGGGCCCCAAAGAGAGGCTGTAGGCTCACTGAGACATGGACCACTGGGGAAGGTGGCTTCTGGGCTGCACTGTCCTCTGGGACCATGGCCACCGCTGTTGTTATTGGTTGGGACAACACAGGCTGGGCAGAGTGTGAGCATGCTCTTCTCCAGGGAGCAGAAATGGATGGCAGGCAGAGTGGCCTATCTGCACCCTCTGCCCTGCCCCCTTGATGAGCTCTGGAAGGGCACTTTGGGCTCCTTGGAGGAATAAGTTCTGCAGTTCAGGCTGGCTTTCCCTCCTCCTGAGGGGTCGAGGGGCGGAGACATCATCAGCTGAGGGGAAGGGAGCCAGTTCGCGGCCAATGGCTGGTCTCGAGGTGTGCTCCTGTCCCCTTGGCGTGCCTCGTCCTCAAGGATGTAGTAGCATGCCATTGTTTCATCTCACTTTCGCTGCAGTAAGGAGTCTCTTGTGTCGTCCTCAGCAAATCCGATGCAAGACATGGCTGCTATTACTGCCAGGTCAGGGCAGGCAGGGACTGTGTGCGCCCCAGGGCTGGAGAGACCCTGGCTGGCTTGCTTTAGCCACGGATGCCACTGGACATCCTTCGCAATCGGCCGAAACCGGGGGTTCGGGGTCAACAGGGAGCTGAGCAGGCAGTGGGGTTGGCCAGAAACGTGGTCAAGGATGTAGTACAGCCCTCTGAGGACTTCCTCCCGCAGGTCCTGTAATGTGGGTGCGGTGAAGGGCGTTTCCCTGGTGACCATAAAGTAGAGCACCACTCCATGTCCATATGTCCATCTTGGGCCCATTGTAGTGGAGGCCCAAGAAATGCTCGGGGGCTCCAAACTGATAGGCCCCACAGTGGTGCTCCAACTTCTGGCTGGGCTTGACTTTGATGCCCAAACCAGTCTATTAACTTTATGTTGCCCCTGGGATCGATTGTTATGTTGTTGGGCTTTAAGTCCCGGTGGACGATCCCAGTGTCATGGCAGTTCCCTGCTGCACTCAGGAGTTGGAGGAAGACAGCCCAGACCTCTTCCTCCTCCTGCAGGTAGCCAGCCCCAGAGATGTGCCTCACCGGCTGCTCCCCCTCAGCCAGCTCCATGACAAGAACGATCCTGTGCTCGGTCTTATCAGTTGCAGAAGGGAGAAGATGCTGGGATGGCTGAGGGACATAACAATGTCGGCCTCTGAAATGAGGGGAGGGGCCACTGTTTTTGCTTCATGAGGATCTTAATGGCCATGGGTGCCCTGGTGAGGTGGTGGTGGGCCAGCTTGACGTGGGCGTTGCACCCCTGGCCTATGGGATTTTGTACTGGGATTGGAAGTTCTCCCAGCTGCAGATGATGGTTGTGGGCCTGGGCCCTGCTTCCTCCTCATCTCTGGGAGAAGACATAGCAGTTAATGAAAAGAAATTTACAAATCAGGACTAGGAGAAAAAGTTAAAACTGAAAAATCAAAATTAAAAGGAAGCAAAAAAACTCAACCATATTGCTACCCAAATACAACAGCCTCCACCCCCAGCAAAAAGCCAAAAATCCAAATCTAAAATGGGATCATAATGTGGAGATGTGGAAGGACCACAGGTTAGAAATATTATGATAACTGAAAAAATGAAAGTTAATACAAAATGCAAAACAAAAAACCCAAAGCTCCAAACCAAACACCAACTAAAATTCCAGAGTACAGAAAACAGCCTAAAAATCATCCATAGAAGAGACTTCAAAAAACCAAAATAAAGAATAGAAACAAAAATGCAAGAATAAAGCAAAACCACGTAATCAAAAATGAAAATAAGCAAATAGGAAAAAACCAGTTAAGCAAACCAAACCCTGGACCAAAGTAAAATAAGTGTCAATCAGATATCAAATGCCACCAATAGCAGATTACTAAAAAGAAAGTTAAAAAAAAAAAAGAAAGAAAAATCCCCCAAAAGCAGAAATGAAAATCGAAACCCAAACAAATAAAATTCCATCCCAGCTGCCATGATGCATTCTCTTGTTGAAGGACAAGCAGGCAGGCCTAGTAGGTACCTGGGCTTGCTGGCCAGCTCTGGCCCATGGAGACCACCTGTCTCAGAAAATCAAGAACGAACCTGAGAAAAGGCAGTAAGGTCTACTTCTGCTCTCTAGGAATTCACACGCAAACGTATGTATATGCATGCACACAAACACAGATCTAGACACACAATCACACTGCACTAGCACCCATACAAACACATAAAAATACACAATAGCACACACACAAACATCGGCACACACTCAGAGACACACCACACCATACACATACCAGCACACGCACACAGGAATACTTTTACATACACACAAGCACACACACCATACACACACAGGCCAATCAAACGCTAATCACCACAGGCAATCAAGTATTTGTCAACACCACTTCTCACTAACCCAACTCCTCCTCCTCAACACACCCTCTCAAATGAAGATCAAAATGCAACCACCTCATGTCCATTGGCTTGATTCTTTCACAACGACTCCTGTGAGATCAAAGCAGGGCCTGGACCAAACAAGGCCAGGCATAGCTCACAGGAACAGAAGGACTGGAAGTGTCTGGTTAGGTGGGCTATGGAAGGGGACACTCAGGGTTTTGGAAATTAAAGGCTTTTGAGTCTTCAATGTCCTTTGGGTTCCATTGGAAAGTCTGCTAGAACCTTCTGTTTCCATCACCTGTTGGTGTCTTCACTCACTGTCATCTCTCTTGCTGTGGTAGAACACACTGACAAAGCAGCCTTAAGGATCAACGGGTTTATTTGGATTACAATTAAAGGATACAGACCATCATTGTGGGGAAGTCGTCAGGAACCTGAATCAGCTGGTCATATCTAGAGTCAGAGCAGAGAGAAGGAATGCATGCATGTCACTTAGTGCACATCTTGCTTTCTCCACTGTCAGGCAGTTCAGGATCCCAAGTCCAGGGAATGGTGCTGCCTACAGTGGGCTATGTTCTTCTCACCCCAATGAAGGTGATGAAAACAGTCTGCAGCAGACACGCCCACAGGACAACCTGATCTAGACAATCCCTCATTCAGACTTTTAGGTGAATCTAGGTTGTGTCCATCAGACAATGAAAACTGAGCGTCACACTCAGTCTATTACTTTGTCTTTGAATTCTGACTGATGGTTTCAAACTGATGCTACTCCTGTCCCTGGCCCGCTCCAGGATGCTCTGCCTCATTGTGGTCCACAGCCAGGGGGGCCAAGCAACCATAGATTGAACCTCTGAAACAGGGAGTCAAAATCACTCATCTTCCATTGTTCTCAGGTTATTTTGTCAGAATGATGAGAACTGATGAACTGTCTCCCTCAGGACCTCCCTCAGGCACAGGTGAGTCCAGGTCACCTTCTCTTTCCTGCTCTTCTCCTTAGCACTTGCCAGACTTTGTGTCCTTTTAGATGTCTTTGTGCCCTCTTCCCCCTCATGAGGATCTTTTATTTTTTATGACTCAGCGGTTAAGAACACTGGTTGTTCTTGCAGAAGATCCGGGTTTGAATCCTAGCACCCACATGACAGCTAAGAGCTGTCTGAAACTCCAGTCCCAGGGGATCCAACAACCTCTTCTGACTTCCGTGAGCTTTACATGACATGGGTGCACTTACCTACATGCAGGCAGTACATGCATATACATAAAATAAAAATATTAAAATATATTTTTTTTTAAAAACAGGATCTTTTTTTAAACAAAGCGCTGGCTACCAAACATAGACTTGCACTTGCTCTACTACTGTACTGCACCCTAACTTCCATCTTCACTTCTTCACGCTGCTGAATCAGCAGTGCTCACTAACTGCTCAGCTTGTATGTGCTAAAGAGGATTGCTCCTCAGTGTCTACAGGAAGTGGCCATTTACTCAAAAGTTTAAAAAAATTTTATTTTTATTTTATGTGTCTGAGTGTACTGCTTGCATGTATGTAAATGCACCCATGTTTTGCAACGCCTAAGGAGGTCAGAAGAAGGTGACAGGTGCCCTGAAACTGGACTTATGGACAGTTGTTAGCTGCCATGTGAGTGCTGGGAATCTAACTCTGGTCCTCTGCAGGAGCAGTCAGTGCTCTTAGCCGCTGAGCCATCTCTCCAGCGCCTACTCAGATTTTTATGCTGCAATCCCTCATCTCCACTTCCTTTCATTTGTCCACTTCCATCTCTTTCCTCATTCTCAGTTCTGCGAACAGTCTACCGTTCCAAGTGGATCTACTACAGGCACTTGGAGTGAGTGAAGTTTAACTTGCCAATACAGGCCTCACCTCTGCCCCTTTCTAAATATATGACCATTAATTAATAATTTAACTTGTTTATTTTTTATCTCACCGGAGTCTAGGTTGTGAGACGTCTGTGATGTAGTGAACAGAGAGGACTTGGAATGGGAACACTTTTTTTGCTGTTGTTGTCACCATGTTGCTAAAGGCTTTTGTCGTTTTGAACCCTGATTTTGTCCTCTGGGTTGGTGATAGAGTTCAAGTAAATGTTTTTACAAACTTGGCACACTTGTCTCTCTCAGGTCTTTACCTAAACGAATTAAAACACTTAAAATGCCTAGGGTGATCGGGGTCTAGAGTCTAACACCAAACTCTCCCCTATGTTGAGATACTTCAAAATGTGGACATGCTGATCTGCACTGGACTTTCTAAACCCTGGGAGTGTTTCTACAGCTCCATTTGCAATGTCTGTATTCTTCTTTGACCAGATGGAGAAGAGGAGTTTGGTTCCACTCTACGTTCTTTTTAGTCCAGGCTTACTTGATCAATGCTGGTGAGAAAGCACTGAGCTTGTCTACAGTCACCTTCAGAGGCCTGCTGAGTATTCTGTTTGGACCTGGAATCTCAGAACTAAGAGTTATTTCATTAACCACTTGCAACTTTGGGTTTTAAATAGTCCTGTTGCTGGAGGCACAGTCTGCTTTGCAATTCTTGGTGGCATTAATAACATATTTTAAAACAAGACCAGAAGGGCACTTAGTAACTTTATATTGGACAGAGGGCAAGTGCATTCACTGTTAGGATAAAAGTGTGAAGAGAAAAAAGATGAAGGGGAGAAAGTTATACTCAATAGGTCACACGTAGGGAGACACAGTTGGGGTAACAACGTGAGCATACTAGGCATAGCATTGGCTTTGCTCCTTGTAGATTTTATCGAAGGGCACAACATTCCCCTCCTCTCTGGGTCACATGGGTCTTGGACATGAAAAGAGTGTTCTGCCCTTTCAGGTCACCCAGACAGAAGATATTCAGCCTTAAATATATGTGGCTGAGGCTTGAAGTCAGTGAGAGTTGCTTTGTGAGGCCCAGAACTCGGTACGCACCTGCGACTGGAAGAGAGAGTGACTAGATGTAGTTATTGCTGTCAGTTTGCCTTTGCACTTTGTGGACTGAAAGAGTAAAGAACAGCATCTATTGCATCAGTTTGCCATCGGCTGTGTTGGTTTTGGGCCAGGGAAGCATCACTAATTCCATTTATTGTCATCATCAGTGTACTCTTTGGTTTTGTGATCAGTGTGAAGCCCTTGCCACGGGTTCACCTTTACCTTTAGTCACCCATGGTGTTTATCACTTACTGAGAGGCCAGTGATGGATTTTGAATCTCACCATGGAAGTCCAGTGTTTGAAAATGCTTGGAGGTTTCCCATTATTGTGCTTGAAATCTTCCTCTTCCAAGCTTCCTAATTTCCCATCTACCACAATGCATTACTGACCAGCAGTCCTGCCGTTTAACTCAGAGGATGCTGATGTATGGATATTCCGGTGTTGGAAATGTTGCCTGGGAAGTGGATGGCTACGGAGGGCCCATTCATTCTCCTTCTTGTTGCCTAGCATCCCCTATCGATCACGAGTCTGTCAACTTCAAGTGCAGCTGTCAAAAACATGGTGCTTTGGCATTGTGGTTTGAATGTGAAATATCCCCCATACGCTCATGTGCTACAACACTTGGTCTCAAGCTGGTGGAGCTGTTTTGGAAGGTTGTTTAACCTTTAGAATGCAGACTCTCTCTGGAGCAAGTGGCTCACTGGGAGTGGCCCTAGAGGGTCCATACCCAGCTTCACCTCCTGCTGTCTTCCTCCATGTGGACTATGGGCACAGTGTAAAATGCAGCCTCAGGAGGCTGCTGCCATGAATTTAGCACATTACTAGCTGTATTTCTTAGAATTGCACCCTTATTTTATTAGGCAGCCTCTCCTCAGACATAGGAGTTTAGCACATTACTAGTTGTATTTCTTAGAATTGCACCCTTATTTTATTAGGCAGCCTCTCCTCAGACATTTAGTTACAGCAACATGAAAACTCCTAACACAGGACAATGTTCTTTCTGACCATCGTTGGGCGTCCTTTCTCATGCTCCTTTCTTTTCTGCCCAACCATAGGCAAAAACTCTGGGTTAGCTCCTCTTCTTGCTGCTGTGACCAACAAGGAGTCAGTGCAGTAGCACACGCCCTTTCTGATTGCTTCTCTGTATGGCTGTCTATTCTTCATTGAAAGGAAGTCTTATTTTGGGTGTTCAGTCTTCAGAAGACTTCTCTGCCATGAAAAGCTTTGCTAAACGAATGTTATGCCTTTTTGTATTAATTTGTCACTGTTATAGGATTGTTCATCTTGACCTTGATGATGTATGAGAAAATGTTACTGGAGTTGTTAGGGTCAGAGTCCGGGCCTGGGCAGTCCTAACAAGCTATATTTTGCCACCATCCTCAAAAGGTTAATTAAAGAGTCAAATCATAAAACCCAGAGAATGCACATTTCTTCAAGGTAGAGATCCAGTGAATTCCCAACCTCACTAAGTCCATCTTTGTGGTCCTGACTTGAGGTTATGTTTAAATAGAAGGGAACAGGTGTGTATAACTAAGATGTCCTAATCAAGGTATGGTCTTGCCCATCACTGATCCAGCCTCTTCTGCAAGGTGATCTGACAGATCTCAGAAATGCTTAAAATTTCTTCCTGGGAGACAAGTCACTTTTCCTTCTCCACACATGGCATTCATTGGGAAATTCCATTTCTTTGGGGTGATATTTGCTTTAATAGTCTGATTGCTAAAGGAAGGGCACACATGTCTGTCTTTACTCCTGGCAAGATGGTTATAGAAGGATCACAGCTTTTGGGGCTGGAGAGTTGGCTCCGTGGTTAAGAGCACTGACTGCTCTTGCAGAGGACCCGGGTTCAATTCCCAGCACCCACATGGCAGCTACAATTCGTTCTTAACTCCAGTTCCGGGGAATCCAAAGCCCTATTCTGACCTCCATGGCATTGTACGACATGGGTGCACTCACACACATGCAGGCAATACACTCCTACACATAGACTAAAACAATAAATATGAAAAAAAAGAAAGATCACAGCTTTCTACCACCAGGTAACAGAGCAGATAAAAACTTCTCTTTTGCTTTCCCTCCCTTAACCTTGCCCCAATCTTTTAATGACCTGATCTATTCCCCAGTGCTCTAAATTCTAACGAGAGGTATCTGTAATGTCTCCTGTCACCTCAGTTCATATGAACTGATCTGTAAAAATGTAATGTGTTTCTTCTAATTATGTGGTTAGTAAATAAATAAAAGAATGTAATGTGTCTGCTTAGAACAGTGCTGAATCAGAAGGTCAAGGCTGCAGCCATTATAGAATTCTATCACCTGAAGCTTCACTAAATGCTCAACTGTTTTCTTTCATTATTCATTCATTCATTCATTAATTCATTCATTCATTCAACAAATATAAAACAGCACTGAGGTAAAATTAGTAAGAGGATACTTGCCATTCCTCCCTTATTGGAGCTGAAGTCCAGAAGAATGGGCATGAAGTTACAACACATGCAAGTCTTGCATGTCTTGCAAAGCTTTGTTGCAGGGCACGATTCTTTGTCTCCATGGCCCGCTTCAGCCTCTAAAGGAGACTCTTAGTTTCTACTCAGAGTTCCACCCACCTTGTTGCTCCAAGAAGTGAGTCATGAACTCTCAGTACACCCCACACCTCTGCTATCTGCTGAAATGACCATTTTGAGGGTGTGCCAGTCAGAGTTCAGTCAGGAGGTAGAAACAATACTTGATTTTTGAATCAACAGTAAATTTAATGTTGTGAACTGATATCTCCAGAAAAAGACACCCCCATGGTTATTAAATGACTGGAAAGTTACAATGTTGCAAGTCCAGAAACAAATGATCTTGTGCTATCAGACCCCTCCACAGCCATTTATTTATTGCCCACCAGTCTGTTTGACCTAATATGCCTGTGACAATTAGATAAGCCATTTGGAATGCACAAATAGACCCCTAAATCCTATCAACCAGAAGGCTAACAATATCATCAGGTAGCATCTAAGACCTCGATTTATGACCTTCTTTGTTATGTTACTATTAACGTAAAAATTCATCAAACTGCTGCCAGTTTGGAACATGTATTTGGGGTAACCTGAATCTTCACTCGTTTTTGGAGATAGCAGTGCTAATTACTCTGATTTGTTCATTACACTATCTGTGCCCATGTCTAATTATCAAACTGTACTCCATAATTATGTATAATACTAATATCGATAAAACACTTCTTGAAAATATATTGAGACAGTGGATTAGCGTTCAGGAACAACTGATGTTTGTGGCTCTGATGTGTCTGGGAGGGAGGCAAGGATACATGAAATATTAATGGTATTTTGTTTGTAAAACGTGAAAGGACATGCCAACTTGATAGACAAAGGTAGAAATAACAGATAGAGTGCCCCCCTCCCCCGCTCAACCCACTGTCTTTGCTTTAAGTAATCGACTGTCGAAGAAGTTCAATTGACAGCCTGACCTGCACTACCCAATACAGTCATCATCACTCACAGGTGGCTATCTAAATTTAAATTTAAATAAGATAAACTCCATTATTTGTACTAGTCCCATTTCTTGTTGTCGACAGCTACACAGAGGTTTTCACTACTGTGATGGAAAGCACAGACATTGGAACGCGCCATTAGCACAGAATGTTCCAGTGAAAGCCTTGGTGTACCCCGACAGCACCATAGACAGAACTCAGTACTGGCTGTAATTACTTTGGGAATTCTAACTGATGAATGTGAACATTAAAGCAGGCCGGGCACGGAGATAACCAACAGTTATTTTCCTTCCTGCTTGCCACATTTTGCATGCGTGCCATGTGTGGTAAAGTGTACATTGTACACAGGTGCATGTGTGGCGATCAGCAGAGGATGTCAGGTGTCCTCAATTTCTTTCTGACTTATCTCCTTAATACAGGGTTTCTTCCGGAGGTTGTACCTCACTATCTTGGCTAGGGTAGGAGCAAGCAAGCATCAGTAATCCTTATGTCTCCACACCACCCTAACCCCCAGCACCAAGGTTAAAGGGGCAAGATCATGCCTGACTTGCCTAGTAAATGTTCTTACCCTCTTAGGCAGTTACTGGCACATGTTAAATAGTGTTACTAGCACATGTTAAAGAAATACATTCTCATTCACCATTGTCATTAATTATAGTTGGTGAGGTGAGATGATTACACTTATTGCCTAAGCACTCTAGAAGATTCATGACAGAAAGCATGATGGATACCTAGACATCCACAGAAGATTGTCTGAAGTGGATCCTACAAGTTTAAAGAGGGATCTGAGAGCAAGTTACAAGAGGGATCTTTCAGGATTCGCAACACAATTATGTGTCATGTCTGCTTAATAAGCTGCCATCTTCCCACAGGAGTTAAATATCAACAGGGATGTTTTTGTTGGGAATAAAACCAGTGTTGTATCTGAGGCAGTGCAGGAAACAGTTAAGCTTTCCTGCCTCAGAAGCAGCTGACTGAGCCAACAAGGAGCTGATGGCAATTTCTCCATTCCAGCACAGCTCTCAGGGCTGGCTTTTTGTACTGATGCCTGGTGTGAGAGGAAGGCAGCATTTTTTCTACTGAGCATCACCACAACCTGGAAAGGCAAAGCATCTTATTTTCATTCTGCACACAGGAAACTTGGGCTCACCAAGTTTAATCAACCCGCTGAGGGTGTCATAGCTGGTGTCCTGCTTTCTTTCCTGCTGCTGTGAGGTCACACCCTGACAAAAGCGACTTAAGGGAGAAAGGATTGATTCCAGCCACAGTTCCTTCCAGCTGAGGTCCCCTTACATCTGTGCTCGGCAGAGAGAATGTATGTGCGCTGCTCTCTGCCTGTTGTCCCCAGGCTTACACAGTTCAGGGTACCTCCTGCTTAGGGAATGGTACTACCCACAGTGGGAGGGAGGGTCTTCTGTCATTTAATGTATTCCCCCCACAGATGGGTCCAGATTCCCTGACAAATTGAAAATGGATACAATCACAGGTGGGAAGTGAATCCAAAATTTGGGAAAAATCCAAAATCAAACCAGAAAGAATGAGTCTGTTCCCCTCTAATCCCCACTATGTCTAAATGGGATACAGGGTAGATCTGTACAAATCTTTCCTAAGGATCTGGACCTCATTTCTCTGCTAACAGTTATGTTAATTTGGAGGCACTGTAAATCAACAGACTGTGGTTTCTCACCTTTAAAAATCTGAAGTGATCATGTATAAGTAATGTTTGCCTGTACCATCCTGTCCCTTCTGACATTCAGCTCTGAGTGACAGAAAGAGCCAGAGAAGCAGCTGGGTCCCTTGAGTCATGTGTTACTAGAGAGCTGTTTAATAAAAGGAGTTGAACTAGAGTTATTTCACACTCTGTCTGCATTTCCTAATTCACCTCTTCTAACTACAAGAGGCATGCCTAAGGCCTGCACTCAGAAGTCCTGTGTCCTTCCCTGTGACCAGAGACCACAGCGACAGCTGACTGAGCACAGCTTACAGGGCTGCAAGGTCATAGAGATGGGCAAACAGATCCCATGCTGATCCCTCTCCCTGCTCTCAGGGTCTGGAGTGCTGCAGAGCAGGGCACTGTCACATCCCAGGAAGCTGCCTCCTCCTTCAAAGGAACTTCTCCCACCTTCTGTGGTGTGGGGACCCTGACAGGCCTAAGAGCAGCACCAGCTCTCTGTGTCCACGGCACGCTTTCGCCGCTCACATTCTCGCTTCGGACACAAAGTCATTTTTTTTTTTTTGGTCTTTTTGAGATGGGGTCTCCCCATAGCCCCTGTCCGGAAACTCACTATGTAGACCAGGCTGGCCTCGAACTCAAAGAAAACTACCTGCCTCTGCCTCCCAAGTGCTGGGATTAAAGGCATGTGCCACTACGCCTAGCACAAAGTCATTTTTGTTTGAATCAGAATAAGGTACTAGTTTTTGTCCAGACATGAGGCTGTCAAAAATGTCCAAATGAGTTAAATATTCTTGGAAAATTCATTTATAAGACAAAGGTCTATTTTTTTTCTCCTAGAATTTGAGGCCAGATCCCTACATGCATATTTTATAAGACATGATTTTCCTTTCTGACTTGCTTGCTAAAAATTCCCTTTGATTCCCTCCCTTATCATTGCACAGTTTAGGATTACCCATGTGGCTTGTGTTTGAAAAGCTTCTACTGAGCTGTAATGTGTGTTAGTCAACAATCACTTGTTACATTTCAGGAAGTTGCAAACAGTAAAAAGCCAGCGATGGAAATAATGAAATGCATAAGTAAAACATCAAGTGCACAAAACAATCTGTGCAAAAACTCATTTAGTAGACTGAGATACAGTGAATGCAATATGTTTTGATCCTACTGAAGTAGATTACGAGTAGTGCCCTGTGAAATCTCATTAGCAAACAATAATTAACATTGACATGAAACTGAGCTAACTGAAGGCTAGTAAACCAGGGAGGCAATAAAAGCCAACTCCAATGGCAACCAGCTGCATTGGCCAGTAGAAATGAAGGCTGTCAGTGTTAGCAGACTGGAGAAGGTGGTGGATCCAGGGAACAGGAGGGCAGGAGAGGGCAGGGTGCATGAGTTAAGGAAAGGTGACCAAGAAGCCAATGAGAAGTTGGTTCTCTGCGCTTCATTTCTCTCTACGCTCCTTTGTCTCCTCTCTCGTCTCCCTCCTCTCCCTCTTTCTTCTCTTTTCTTTGCTCAGAGCAGGTAGAATGGAAACCATACTTCTATGGTTTCTTACCTTCAACTGTAGACTTCTATTCCAAGGCTCTCAGCCTTGCCCCAGGCCCAGGGAGGGGTTGCTAACACTTCCATAGCTAATCACCCACCTACACCTGAGGATTTCCTTTTTAGAGTTGGCATTAATTGAACAGTGGTTTTTCTCTTTGATCTGACAAATTTTTCTGAGCACCTGCTATGTGCTCAGCACTGCACAAGAATCTCAGTTTATAATTGTGGGGTTGACTCTGCCCCTCCCTGCAAGAGTGCCCTGTGCCTCAGTGTAGGAAGAATAGGGGATATGGTCAACCCTCCACTTGGCAAGTTTCACGTTCACAGACTCAAGCAGCATCAAATACAAATATTTTGAAAGTTTGTGTCAATGCTAAGCATGTACATTTTTTTTCATTATTGATTAAATAAACATAATATTTATTAACACAGTATGTATATTGTATTGTATATGAAGCAGTGAAAATTGCATAGAGATGACTTAATGTATATGACAAGATGTGTATAGATCATACGAAAATGTTGCACCATTTCATAAGGGGACTGTAGTGTTCTAGAACCAATCTCTTTCATTGCATGAGACACTGTATTAATAATTTCATTTTACAGTGGATATCTGCTAAGAAGTTAGATCTTACATTTATTTTACTACTAAAGAAAGAATGAGAAAGGAAGGAAGAAGAGCAGATATTATGAGGGGCAGTGGATATGTTCATTAGCCTGACGTGATCACTTCACATACCTGTGAGGGGCAGTGGATATGTTCATTAGCCTGACGCGATCACTTCACATACCTGTGAGGGGCAGTGGATATGTTCATTAGCCTGATGTGATCATTTCACAATGAATGCATCTAAAAAAACGTCAATTTGCACACATGATACACACACCACACCTGTCGTTTATCCCTCCACAGAGCTAAAAAACAAAATCATTTAGCTTTTGACATGTAACGAATAAGATCCAGGGACAGTTCTCCTTCATGTCTTTCTTCTGTCTCCCAATTTGTTGCTATTACACAAGACTGAAAGGCAGAGGAGTCAGAAGTGCCACCTGATGAAACAGAGACCTGCTTTCTGCTTAGTCACACTTACCCAAAGAGCTCTATAGCTGATCTCATCATTCCAACCTTTCCTAATCTGTGATTATTTTGCATGAATCTTAGTGCTAGAAACCCTTCTTTACGTAAGGTATCTACTGACAAACATTTTTGGCAAGCAAATAGTAACTTTGAAAGGAAGTTCGGACTTAAGGTTTTGGCTCTGCAGGATAAAGTCTCAGAACTGATGAAAAAGAGAAATTCTCTGGTCATTAGTTTGAAGGCAAATTATAGAAAAGTTTATTCAAGATCATGAAAACAGGGGCTGGAGAGATGGCTCAGTAGTTAAGACCACTTATTGCTCTTCCAGAGGACCTGGTTCAGTTCCCAGCACTCACATGGAGGGTAACACCCATCCTCAACTCCAGGTTCAGGGGATCCCATGCCTACTTCTAGCCTCCACAGGAACAAAGCACATGGTATATTTTCATACGTGCAGACAAAACACTGATATACATAACATAAAATAAAATCCTTAAAAAAGACCACAAAAGTCCCCATCTATTAGAGACCACACTGACTTGGGTCCCCAAGTGGCTCGACGGGCTGGAATCCCCTGTTATAAGCCTCTACTTTTGACCATTTTCCTGGTAGGGTAGCTGGAGCCAGGCCTCTGATCCAGGCGATGGGCATATAGAGCAGCCCCGGTTTCCACATGGTTCGCTGTTGTGTCTTTTGGACTCTACACCATGATGGTAACTTCAGTGACTGCTGGTTACTGGACCACACCTATTTATAAATCTTGATAAAGCTCATTATCTCATTTCTTTGGGGACACAATTTTTAAACTGCCAAGATTTCTGTAGAGATAGCAAACAACAGAGTCTTGACTGACAGTCCCCAATTCTCCTAGGCCAAGCTTTCCAAACTCTGCACGGGCCCCAGAGAGAGGTTGCAGGCCCTCTCTGGCATGGCCCACTGGGGAGGGGCTTCTCAGATGTTCTCTAGGTGGCCCCTCCCCACTGCTCCTCATTGACATAATGCAAGGAGAAGTCTTAGTACTTTGCAGGATGTGCCAAGAATGGGCGTCTTCTGCTGGTGGCAGGTGGAGTGGCCCATCTGCCTACCTGTTCTCTTGGCCCTGTGTACTGCCTATCCTCTGGAAGCTGTTTTGAGCAAGTTCCCAGGGGTAGGCTTGATTCCCCTCCTCCTTAGGGGCAGAGAGATGGAGACAGGATCTTCAGTGGAGGAGAAATAGGCCATTTCCTGATGGA
The DNA here is from genome assembly GCF_000622305.1 of Nannospalax galili. Taxonomy (NCBI): domain Eukaryota; kingdom Metazoa; phylum Chordata; class Mammalia; order Rodentia; family Spalacidae; genus Nannospalax; species Nannospalax galili. The sequence goes on from NW_008329031.1 coordinate 1,135,832, forward strand.
CAGACTAGTCTTGGGTCATGCCGCTATCCACCCCGTGTGTTCCTATCATTCAAACAGTGATATCACATGACTTCCTTATATTTTTGGTAAAGAGTTTCTTACATGTTTTTCATCAAAGCCACTATCAGACATGGCTGCTATTACTGCAGGGCCATGATGGGTGGGGACTGTCTCATCAAAAGGAACCAGGAAATGCTCCTTGTCTTCTTTCAGACAAGAGTGCCTCATGCTGTCATTTATTTGTTTGCCTAAGCTTGGGAAGGAGGATAACAGGGAGTGGACCAGACTGTGGAGGTTTTGTGAAACATGATTCAAGATATCACACATGCCTTGTAGAACTTGCTCCCAAAGCTCCTGTAAGATGGGCGCTGCAAATGGTAATGTTTCTGTGACCATGGAACATGGCACTCTTCTCCTGTCCTATGTTCATCTTGGCTCTTTTGTAGTGGAGGCCTACGAAGCACTTGTGGCCTCCAAACTTGTGAGCTCTACAGTGCCTATCTATTGCAGGAGGCGTCCAAAGATGGTGCAGACCCAGAGCCCTGGGATTCAGAGAGAATTCACTTCACTTCTTGGTCCACAAATAGCCCACCAAAAGGAGCCCATGCCTCCGTACCCTGCTCCAAGCCCAGTAACTGCTGACAGAATGCATGGCGTGGACCAATCAGAAAACGATACGCTGACTAAAGGGACTTGGGGGCAGAGAAAAGGGAGATATAAGGCGTGCCCCCTCCTGCATTAAACGAGCCTGCAGCACCTTGCCTAGTGCTTGCTTCTACCCGACTCCCTGGGTCTGTGTTTTGTGACTCCACGCCTCTTACCCCCCCAATCAGCAGGGGACCCTATCCAGGTTAGGGTCTTCACAGCTGGCCTGAGGAGAACCCGCAACACCTGGCGCCCGAACAGGGACTCCTGCCCATGGTGTTGGCGACACCTAGAACCTCAGTTTGTTCGGTCCGTAGGCCCCTGGTTTTGTCTGTTTCTTCGGCTGCTCGAGGGTAAGCGAGTAGCCCCCTCCTCTGTCCCCTCCACCCTGTCTGTCATCTTTATTGTTGGACTAGTTTGTTAGATCAGGGAGGCACACTCTGCCACATGGTCCCGAAGGCCACATCAGCACCTCCCCCTTCTCGGCTTGTCCTGGTGAGTTCACATAAGGGCTGATCCACCCTGAACTCAGAGCCCAGGCTTCGGGTCACCCTGTTGCCTGTCCTGGAGACACCGTGTGAGCATACAGCTGGAGGTGTCATGGCCTCCAGAAGTCCCTCACTGAACACAAGAAATTTGGATTCGATACACCTCTACATGTTGGAGTGGTTTACATCCTAGTGGCTCACAGCGCTTCTTTGCTTCCTTTGTTGCCTCTTGGTAGTCACCCTCATCTTCTACTTTTGTGGCAAATTCCCCTTCACGAGACCCTCCCTCAATGGGCAATTTACCACCACAATGCAGGGAACCACAAACAGCAACACTCAAGGTGCTCCTTAAAACCAGAGGGTTGAAAGTGAACCCAAAAGATATCTAACCCAGCGGGTGAGAGGCCGGTGGTGGGGCCGGTGGGCGTAGTGCCCTGCCTGGAGCTGCCAAGCTATGCCGTGGCCTGCGCGCTGGTCAGTGGCCTCTATTCCTGCCTGGTGGCCGTGCTGCACTGCAGGCACATAGCGCTGTCGCCCCGCTACCTGAGCCGGAAGCACTCGGGCATCCGTGAGCAGCTGGACGCCGAGCTCCTGCGCTACTCCGAGAGCCTTTTAGGTGTCCCTATTGCATATGATAACATCAGAGTTGTGGGTGAACTAGGAGATATTTATGATGATCAAGGACACATTCATCTTAACATTGAAGCAGATTTTGTTGTTTTCTGCCCTGAACCAGGGCAAAAGTTAGTGGGCACAGTTAATAAAGTGTCTTCTAGTCACATTGGCTGCTTAGTACATGGGTGTTTTAATGCCTCCATCCCTAAGCCTGAGCACATGTCATTTGAGCAGTGGCAAACCTTGGAGATAAATGTGGGTGATAAACTGGAATTTGATGTATTTCGCTTAGATTCAGATTCTGCTGGAGTATTCTGCATTCGAGGAAAACTAAATACTGAGAGTTTACAGTTCAAGGGCTCTGTAGTTTCTAAAGACATAGCAGAAACTGGTATTGAAGAAGTTGCTGAAAAATTTCAAAGAAAAAAAAGAAAGACTCAGAAACATATGAAGCAGTTGATGGTGCCTCAGTGCTGGCACATTGTGCAGAAGTTGCTGCAGAGGAAGAGGCCGGCCTACGGAGTGTTGATCCTGTGAACAGCGTGTGCGAGGAAGAGCCGAAGAAGAGGAAGAAAAAGAAGAAAAGCACCAGGAAGAGCAGGACCGTTTTCCAAGCCAGTGACTCTAGTGGCTACCAAAGTGACCATAAAAAGAAAAAAAAGAAAAGAAAACACAGTGAACAGGCTGACCTGACCTCGGTTCCTGAGTCACCTAAGAAGAGAAAGTAATCGTCTTTGTCAGTGTTAAACTGTTTACACACAGTGAATAAATAGATGTTTTGATTGTACAAGAGGACATTTATGTGTACCAGAAGTTCACCAAGCAGGAATGCTTATTATCAATTGGAATGGTTTGTACCAAAATCACAAAACTCACTGAATGAATTTGGGTTATACCAATATTATTAAAGTGTCATTTTAATACATACGATATAAAATGGTAACAACTGCTCTCACTCTTGACTTACATTCTTACAGATGCTGCACTCTAACGTGCAATTTTTACACTCTCAATATTTGTTATTTACATCATTATAAGAAACTAAATTTGGGGGTTTTGCTTTCTCTTTTTCTAGTAATAGATGTTTGGTTTTACTTTTTTGTTGCTGTTTATTTTTTTCATTTTTTTATGTAATTCTTATAAATTTGATGCAGTATATTTTGATTAAATTTAGATCTCATCAGCCATCTGCACTCCTACTACCCCCACCAAGTTTCAGGTACTGTTTTATACATATAGGCCTTAATAAATTATATATAGAGATGTACGTATATGTATATTATATGTACATATATAATTTATTAAGGCCTATGTAATCAAACTTGTGTCCGCCAAGTGCTCCTCAATGTGGGTCTGTCCATTGGAACCTGGTCGACATAGCAAGAGTTTCACCCTTAAATGAGACTAATTCTCCTCCAAGTAGCCATGGGTTACCAGTAGTTTCTCAGATAGGGTAGGGTTTATTACCCACTTCCCTATATCCATGCTTGGATTTTGTCTCTCTTGAACCTCCATGGGACTTGTGCATGCTGTCACTATTGCTTTAAGTTCATATGAGTAACTGACCAGCTTTCTGGAAAACTCTGTTTCCTTGTCGTCATTCCCCACCTGTGTTTCTTGCAATCTTTCTGCTCTCTCTTCCACAATGATCCCTGAATCTTAGGAGGCAGAAGGTTGGTATAGGAGTCCTATTCTGGAATAAGCACTCCGTAATTTGTTATTCTCTGTACATTGACCAGTGGTTAATGGCCAATGTGTTAATCACCATCTGCTATATAAGGATCTTCTTTTTGGAGAATTGAGAGATGTGTTCATCTATGGGTATAACAATAAGTCATTATAAGTCAGTCTAATAATATATCTGTTTAGCAGAATAATAGTATTAGCCTCTCCCCGTGCCTGCTATCAGTGTCAGGTATGGGTTCCGTCTCATGAAGCAGACCTTAAATCTAATTAAAAAGTGATTGGATACTCCCATAATATTTTTGCCACTATCACACCACTGGGCATATATTGCCAGGTCAGTTGTTGTAGCTCACAGGATTTGCAGCCGGGTAAGGTTGATGGTTGTGCTGAGTAGCTTCAGCTGTGAACTTGACACACCTGAGTAGAGGGAACCTCAACTGGGAAATTTCCTCCATTGGATTGGCCTATGGCCATGTCTGTGGGGCATTTTCTTGATTATTGATTATTGAGTGATGTGTGGTGTCACCCCTAGGCAGGTGGTCCTTGGTTGTATAAGAAAGCAGGCTGAGACAGTCCAGAAGGGAAAGCCAGTAAGCAGTGTTCCTCTATGGTTTGTGCTCCAGCCCCTGCCTCTAGGTTCCTGCCCTGAGTTCCTGCCGTGACTTTTCTTAGTGATGAATTATGACCTGGGAGATGTAAGATAAAATAAACGCTTTGCTTCCGATGTCATTTTTTGTCAGTGTTTTATCACAGAAAGTAACTAGGACAGCTTTATTTTTTCTTCTGGGACCATGCACCTTCCAGCACCATGAAAGCTAGCTGGTGGGGATGCGGCTCTGAAGTCAGCAGCAGCTTGTTTTCTCTTTGCATGCAGTGCCTTCAGCAATAGGATCTGACAGTCAAATTCTGGTGGGAAACCCAGAGCAGGAGCAAAAGTCAGCATTGCTTGAGGGTCTATGGGACCCCTGGTCAACATCTTCATCCCTGGCATTTGCTAGCCTATGCCTTTTAGTAGGGGCAGTGTCCCCTTGTTATAAGGTAACTTCTTTTCATCTCTTTTTGTAAGGTATGTGTATATGCTTTAAGAAGTTTCCATAGTGGTCAATTTCCACATTGAAAATTTTTTTCTAAAGGCCTTTGGTGTGTTGGTTATCCCT
>NW_008329031.1:1140742-1145261 GCF_000622305.1 Nannospalax galili
AAGTCTTTTTCTGTAATTTGATTCAACAGTCAGGGGAGTCCTTCACAGACTTCCTTACCCATGTCACCGAGGCAGTAGAGCAGAGGGTGGAGTCTGGACCCACCCGAGAGGTGCTTATCAAACAATTAACTTGGAGGGACTAAACATTCCTACTAATGCTATTAATTAACTTGGAGGGACTAAACATTCCTACTAATGCTATTGCGCCTGTCCGATCACAAATGGGTACTCACTACTAGAGACTTGGACCCTAGGGCGGCCCTACTGAGGCTTTGACTGCCCCCTTGGAGGCTCTTTTGTCTCAAGGAAAACCTGCCCACTTTTGTGCGTGGGAAGGCTGTTGGAACTGTGGGGGGCTTGGCCACTTTGGTAGCCACTGCCCAGAGGTACAGTCCGCCCCAGGACTCGCTGCCCCAAGTGCAAAAGAGGGTTCCATTGGTTAAAGACTGTAGGTCACATCCTCAACTGGACTCGGCTCCTTTAAACTCCACCTGGGGTGCCCCTCAGCTCCGCCCACAAGAGGGGAAACGAGACAGATATTATGGACTCTCCCAATCCTCAACCACTCCCCACTAATGTAGAGACTTGGACCCTAGGGCGGGCCCTACTGAGGCTTTGACTGCCCCCTTGGAGGCTCTTTTGTCTCAAGGAAAATCTGCCCACTTTGGCGCGTGGGAAGGCTGTTGGAACTGTGGGGGGCTTGGCCACTTTTGTAGCCACTGCCCAAGAGGTACAGTCCGCCCCAGGACTCGCTGCCCCAAGTACAAAAGAGGGTTCCATTGGTTAAAGACTGTAGGTCACATTCTCAACCGGACTTGGTTCCTTTAAACCCCACCCGGGGTGCCCCTCAGCCCCGCCCACAAGAGGGGAAATGAGACAGATATTATGGACTCTCCCAATCCTCAACCACTCCCCACTAATGATCCTGTTCCTAGATGGAACTGCCATAAAGGGCTTAGTAGACACAGGGGCTTATGTCACCATTATATCAGAAACTGAATCCCTTAAATTCCCTCATTGGCAAGGTACCAAGCTGGTCACATGTCCAGTATATTGGAAGGACTTGGATGGGAACCAGGGCACAGTTACCCCCATAGTAGTGGATGTTCCCCGTAACTTATGGGGCAGAGATGCCCTAGAGGGCATGGAAGTGGTCCTTACCATGGATGACTGCACCTTTTATGATGATATCATGCTCCATGATAACTTGGGTCTATCAGGGAAAGGACTACACATTGCCCAACACACCCAATCCTAACGGCCACTGCCCACCCAGGATCGACTCCAATCTTGGCATCTGAGCCAATCCCCATCACCTGGCTCTCTAATGATGCCATTTAGGTGGACCAGTGGCCTATAATAGAACCTAAATTATCTGCCCTACCTAATTGTCATCCACTATATGGACTTCATACTGCTAGCACACAAACCTCACAATACTTTACAGGCTGCAATGCCCAGTCTGCTTGCCAATTTAGAATGTCTAGGTCTCCACACTGCACAAGAAAATTACAATACATCCAACCTTTCACATTCCTTGGCTACCATATAGATACTGTAATTAAACCGCTTAACCCTTCCATCTTTCAAAAAACTGTATATACTTTGACAGAGCTCCAAGAACTCTGTGGGACTATAAACTGGCTCAAACAATTAATACCAGTCCCTGATTTGGAATTCCAGGCCTTGTTCTCCCTCCTGGAAGGCCATAATTAACCAACTTCAAGGATCCCTCTCACCCAGTCAGCTAAGGATCTTCTTAATAAGATAGATCATATACTCTGGTCTGCATCACTCTGACGTCATGACCCAGCAGAACCATTACTGGCCTTAATCCTCTGGATGAAAAATGGTGTCTTGGGGGCGCTATGGCAGCAAGACCCCTGGTGTGGATCCACCTGGCTACCTTGGACCTAACTAGGCTTAGCTCTAAGTGTGATATTGCCTTCAAGTTAGCAATTAAGGCCCGACAAACAGCCAGGCACATATTCGGAAAGGAACCTGACAAAATTATACTGCCCTTTCCTTTTAAGCATTCCCCAACATTATGGGCAGACTCTCTGGCTTTCCAACTAATGATGTCTGGGTTTACAGGGGAGTTGGATAACCACACACCCCCAGATAAGTGACTGGCCAGCCTGGCCTGTTTGGAAATCACCACTCGGCCACACACTTCCCCCTGCAAAACCCCCCGACCTTTAGCGACGCTAGTCTTCTCAGGTGCCAATAAGTCCCGTTATGGCACTGTCATTCACCACATGGGAAAGAATGACACCTGTTACATACAAGCCAATCCAGGCTCTGTCCAGTTGGGGGAGCTCCTGGCCTTGTTAAAGATCTTCCAAGTCTGCCAGACTGAGCTGCTCAATATATTCTCCGACAGCCAGTATGTGGTTCAGGCCCTCAGATGTCTTCCCTTTACTCGAGTAATGGTAATGATGAGAGCTCTCCAGGTTATCTTAGACAACAGACAATGGCCCTGGCACATCTCCCACATAAGATCACACACAAAGCTCCCCAGGATCTTGTCAAAGGGAAATGACAAAGTAAATAAACTTATGTCTGTAGAGATTCCTCTGCTAGAACAAGCCAGAGCGTTACACCAACAATTTCATCTTTCTCCTCGCAGTCTGCACCACCTTCTACCCGACCTACCCATCTCTCAATGTAAACATCTGAGCAGGTCTTGTGTTACATGTGCACCCCTTGCACCCTTAGGCCCCCTCAATCAATATGGAGTTAACTCCTGATGCCTTTTGCCCAATGCACTCTGGCAGATGGCTGTGTCGCACCACCCTCCTTTTGGAAACCTTAAATACAACCATGTGATCATAGACACTTACTCCTCTTATGTTTTTGCCATTGTCGCTCAAGCTGGTGAAAAGGCCTCACACACCATTAAGGCAGTCAAATCAGCAATGCTTGTAATGGGAGTGCCATGGACCCTAAAAACTGATAATGGGCCAGCTTATACCTCTCTACAATTCCAACCATTCCTGTCAACATGAAAAATTAGCCACTCCATTGGCATCCCTTACAATCCACAGGGACAAGTCATTGTGGAGTGAGCAAATAGGACCCTCAAAGAAACATTACAAAAATTTGCTACCCCTGAGGCTAAAAGGGACCCGCACCTGACTCTAATTAAAGCTCTATTCAGCATTAATTTTCTGTCCTTCGGTGAAAATGGGTTGAGCCCGGCTTACAAACACTGGGCTACTATACCTAGGCCTACACCCTTGCCACTAGTGAGATGGAAGGACCCAGTAACATGTCAATGGTAACTGCCCCCCCTTGTTAACAAGAGGGCGAGGGTATGCTTGTGTGTTTCCTCAGACAGAAACAAAGCCAGTATGGGTTTCAGTGAGAGATGTGAGACCAGCAACTGACCAACAGGATCCCCAGGACCCTGGGCCTTGGTCCCCTCCCCACCTATACTCTTGCCCTTATCGCTTCATTCCCCAGCCTTCTCCACCCTCTATTCAACTAATTCCATGCTCGGCCTCCCCACCATGGACCCAGTTACTTCCTGGAAATCACTCAATGGCTCCTGGCCCCTAATTAACTCTCTATGCTTCACTACCAACAACGCATCCTCATGCCTTGAGCTGTTTAACCTGACCATCCAAGATTATACTGGCAGTGCCTCCTCGGGTTACATGCTTCAACTCCAGGGCCTTTCCCCTACCTTCAACAACATTGATATAACCTCGGTCCTCGCTGCACTGTGGACAATAACAACAGCGGGGAGGCAGAGGGGACTACCACCCCTCCACCCCTCCACCCCCATTTTGCTCTGCTATTCTATGCCCACCACTCCCCAACTGCCCATGCATACGCTCCCTTGCACCCTTTTTCTGCACGCTCCCTATACCGTGGCAGAAATGCCACCCTAAGCCCAACTATGCCATCCCTCCCTTTTGCCGCTTCAGCCGCTCCCCCTCTAATAGCCCCCTAGGATCTTGGAGACAACTGGCCCCCACCTATCCCTGTGGCATTAAAATCTCCCATACCAAGCGCGAATCAAGACTCGGTAACTGGGACCTCTGTGGGCCACACGCCTGCATGGACATGAGGCCATTACTGGCACAGCAGGGCCTTCAGCTTTCCAACGGCACTTACACTGACACCAATCCCTCTACTTGTGCCGAAAACAAAATCCTTACATCCATTGATCACACGACATACTGACCCCCTACCCCCATTTGTGTGTGGTCTACATTTACCTTATTGCTAGCCAATGTTACCTCCAACCCGCGGGGACAACTCAACTGCTCCGATACCAACACTACTTGAGTACTGGCAGCCTGCTGGAACCATCCAGCTCACATAGTTCTCTTTATGCATGAACCCATGGCCCTTTGGGTTCCAGTCACCAATGCAACCCACTTCCATGCTGTCACCTTTATAGAGAGGACAGCCTTGTCAAAAGCCCACCACTTAAAACAGGATTTCGGGGTCACTGCTGCTCTCATCTCAGCCATCATCTTTGCATTAGGGTCGGCAGCAACTGCTGCAG
>NW_008329031.1:1145721-1161691 GCF_000622305.1 Nannospalax galili
TCTAATCTAAAAGCACTGTTTGACCCGTCTTGGATCATTACTTACCTACTCGTGACAGGCATAGTTATTCTTCTCTTTCTACTTCTTAAATGCCTTGTTCTTCATTCCCGCAGTCAGAAAAAATTCAATCACTCGGTGTATCAGGCCCTCAGAGCAATACACGAAGATGATTTCAATGCGCCCTATGCAACCTGACAGACTTGGCTTGAACAAATATACGAGGCCTCCTACAGATAATTCCCCACCTCGACTGATCCCCCTGGACAATACCCCTTGGAGGGCTGGTAGTCAATGATGGGTAAGATCCTGTTGGGCTGAATCAACCTAAGCCAGGACATGGACGTATATGTCCATGCTCCAATGATGGGCAAGGTTCATGCCTGAATAGGACAACCTAAGACAGACACAGTCCATGATCCTGGGGTCATCCCGAGGCGGAGCTGCCTACAGGCTCTTGCTGGACAGTCATTTTTAAAGAAAAAGGGTGGAAATGTAGCAGGAGGCCTCCTAAGATGGCACAGACCCAGAGCCCTGGGATTCAGCGAGAATTCACTTCACTTCTTGGTCTGCAAATAGCCTGCCAAAAGGAGCCCACGCCTCTATACCCTGCTTGCGAGCCCAGTAACTGCTGACAGAATGCGTGGCGTGGACCAATCAGAAAACGATACATTGACTAAAGGGACTTGGGGTGGAGAAAAGGGAGATACAAGGCATGCCCCTTGCATTAAATGAGCCTGCAGCACCTTGCCTAGTGCTTGCTTCTACCCGACTCCCGGGGTCTGTGTGTTGTGACTCCGCACCTCTTATGCCCCCTCAATCAGCAGGGGACCTGATTCAGGTTAGGGTCTTCACAGCTGGCCTGAGGAGAACCCACAACACCTATCAAATTTATGACCAGACTTGACTTTGGTGCCCAGGCCAAAGACCATGATTTTTATCTTGTCACCAGATTCCATCAGTATGTGATTCACATTAAAGTCCTGACAAATGATTCCATTGTCTTGGCAGTAGCCCCATGGCATTTGGGATCCCGAGAAAAATAGCTGGGGCCTTGCTTTTCATAGACATACCTTCATAACTGTTCTCCCTCAACCAGCTCCATGATCAGGTAGATCCCAAATTCCACCTCTGACTTTCAGCAATGAGATAATATTGGGGTGATTGAAGGGCACTGTAATGTTTACTTCTGAATGAGTGGGACCACAGCCACTTCTTCATGAGGACCTTCCTGGCCATGGTGATGCTGGCAAAGCGGTGGTGGCCAGCTTGACCTGCATGTTGCATCCACGGCCTATGGTCCTCCAGATTAGAAGTTCTCTCAATGGAGAAACTGGGTACAGTTCTGTTTCCTGCTTCTGAGAATGCTAGAGAGAGAGACACACACACAGAGAGAGAGAAGAGATAGAGAGAGAGAGGAAAAAGAAAAGTAAAAATGATATTAAAAATGGGTTGCTCACCCAGCAACCCCTGCCTATAGGTAAGGCCCTACCAGAGCCCAAACACCTGGCCAGCACTTCCATGTCTGTCCAGCTCCATCACTTACAGGTAAGGGCCTTGCCACAGGCCCTGACCTCTTGGCCTGTATCTCCAGGTCTGCCCAGCATCTGGTGCTGATGTGTACGAGGTTCCTGACCCTGAAGCTCCTGCCCACACCTCTGTAGTTTCTAAAGTCCCTCTCCTGACAGAGAGACAGAACCCAAGTAATCAGTTCCAGGTTCACATTTCTAACCAACCAAGTAACTCCAAATGTGCAAATTTCAGCACAAGAAGAAACAATATGAAAATACAGGGCAATATGTCTCCCCCAAATTACCAATCCCATACTATGGACCCCAAATGAGACTGTGCTTGAAGAACTTCTGCATAAGGAATTCAAAAGAAACTATTACTACTATGTTTGAAGAATCCAAAGAAAATGAACTAAGGAAGTCAATACAAGACATGAAAATGGAATTCACTCAATATGATTACTGAAGAAAAGCTGCACGAAATGATGCTGGAAATGAAAAGCTCATTAAGCCAAGTCAGTACCTCAGTGGAAAGTCTCAGCAACAGATGGTTCAGCAGAAAACAGAGTAGCAGAGCTAGAGGACAAGGTACAAGAATGGTATCTCAGAACTGAGGAGATGGCTCACCAGTTAACAGTACTGGCTGCTCTTGCAGAGGACCTGGGTTCGAGTCCCAGCACCCACATGGAGGCTGACACTGTACATCGAGCCCCAGGGGATCCATGCCATCTTCTGATGACCTCCATGGGTACTGAATGACACCGGTACACTTATATACATGCAGGCAATACACTCATACACATAAAATAAAAAGAATAAATACAATATTAAAAAAGAATCACATTACTCAGAAAAAGGCAATGATAACTATAAAAATCTATAAACAAAACATGGGAGAGTTTCAAAATACCATCAAAAGACCTAACCTTTGGATTATGGGCATAGAAGAAGGAGATGACTCCCTACCATTGCAAAGGCATAGAAAATACTTTCTGTAGAATAATAGAAAAGTTGCCATATCCAGAGAAAGAGATGCCCATCCAGGCACAAGGGGCCTATAGAACTCCAAATGGACAGAACTAGAAAAGAAACTCTCTCTAACATATAGTTAAAAATTAAAAAATAGACTAAAGAAAGGGTATTAAAAGCTTCAAGAGAAAGGTCAAGTCATTTAGAAAATCAGGCCCATCAGAATGACACCTGATTATTAGGCAGAAACTTTTAAAGTCAGAAAGGCCTTTAATGGTGTAGTCCAAGTTCTGAAAGATTGTAACTGTCTCTGTTCATTATACCCAGCAAAACTATCTCCTGAAACTGAAAGAGAAGTGAAAAAAATTTCCACTGTAAAAGCAAATTAAAAGAATATGTGCCCACTAAACCAGCTGTACAGAGGACAGAGGGAACACTCCTGTCTGAATACAAGGGTTAACACACCCAAGGGGTCATAGGAACAAATACCTCCACAAAAGTTCACCAAAAGAGGTAATAGAAAATACCACAAAAACTGACAGGAATCAATACACATCTTTCAATCACAACTATTAATATTAATGCTGTCAATTCTCCAATAAAGAGACACAACCTAATAGATTAGATCAGAAAACAGAATTTATCTTTTTGCTGCCTAGAAGTCTATCAACTCATGAATGTGTCATGAAAATATGATACATACACAATGGAATTATCATTCATGTATAAAGAAAAATGAAATCATGAATTTGTCAGGTAAGTGGATGGGCCTGGAAACAATCACTATGGCTGAGGTAACAGTCCCAGAAAGACAAAAGCTGCAGTTCTCTCTCATATGTGGGTGTTAGATTTGAATCCTCAGACACGTGTCTAAACAGGAGCATCCATAGAAGGCAGAAAGCTAGTAAAGAGCCATAGGAGGATTTCTGAGGGAAAAGGAGGCAGAATACAGGTAACTCTAAAGAGGAGAAAGGGGAATAATGGAACACAAAGGGTTAAATGGTGTGGGGGATGGGAGGGCAGCATAGAGGAGGGAGTATAGGGAAGGATAACTAATACTACAGACTGTTGAAAAGCCATATGGAAACCTACTACTATAGAAGATTCCTAAAATATATAGATACAAACATAAAATAAAATTACCCTAAAAGGGGGTGGTGGGTAATGCTTTCCTCCAAGATACCATTAGCTATCATATAATAAGAACAATGGAAAGTATGGATTATTTCTTTTTTTGAGTTACTGGTCAGTGTGGTCCCATAACCTCCCCAACATTACAGGCCATTGCCATTGCTCTTGGTTACCGTCTAGAACTTGACTGTAAAATTCTATTGCTAAGGAAACCACACACTTGAGTCAAAGAGCATGGCAAAAATCAAGCTGGAACCAACCTGGAAGCTGCATTCCTCCCAGCTAGCTTTCGCAGTGCCATGTAAGCTACTAGGGGAGAAACGAATCCATATTCTTACCAACTGTGATCCCTGTGAGCTATAATAACACCTGACCTGGCAAAAAGTACCCTGTGATGCAATGACAGTGATATTACGTTCTAGGAGTGACCAAACACTTTCTGATTGATTTTAAAGCCTGCTGCACAAGACAGAACTCATACCTGGTACTGGGAAGCAAGTTGTGGCTGGCTAGATCGTAAGCCCTATGAGAGAATCAAATAAGACCAACCTGCTTAAAGGACATAGTCACTGCCCCTAAGTTCTTACCTTATACCCCTAGATTAGTGCAACTTCAAACCCACACCAGAGAAGCTGCTTTTCACAGTAGATGATTAATGATTAATACAGACATACATAACTGGTTGGTATGCAGAGAATAAGAGACTATAGAGTGGCCTGCTTTAAATGGGACAACTATATCACAACTCCTACCCCCAAAGCTCAGTAACCATTGCAGAAAATTGGTAGAAAGATTATAAGAACCTGAGGTGGTAGACATCTGCAGGAAAACAGTATTTGTTGGATACGATAGGAATATTGACATATAACCTTACAGAGGCTATGGCTGACTGGTTGCATAAGACCTGCACCAGATCAAGCCAGCCAAAATCTCAGCATGGGTGAAGGGAGAAGCTCATGAAGTTCCACCCCTAGCTGAGAAGGTATTGGTAATTGATGGTTGCTGGGGGAGGAGGAATCAGCTTTCTTTAGTGATATATCCCCTGAGAGGCTGCCCCTGCACCAGCAGACAATTCTGTAGTCATGGGTATACTAGGTGGTGGTGGGGGGAGTTGAGGACATGAAGGGGAGGGAAAAGGGGGTAGATTTGATCAAAATGTGCTACATGAATGTATGAAATTCCCAAACATTAAAAAACAGAAAAATAAAAAATGTAAACCCTAAACTAAAATCCAGTCAATTAATTAAAAACCAGAATGCTACCCCCCTGAAACAACCCCCAGAAAAATCTAAGTCGAAAACTGATTCATAAGGCAGTGAGGTTAAAGGACCACAGCTCAGCAACATTGTGAATGCTAATAGAAAGAAATGAAATGAGGAAATATAAAAAATTAAAAAAATAAAAATACAAACCTAATAGCTCTAAACAAAAACCAACTGAAATGCCACAAAAACTAAAATTGAAAACCCACAAAAGCTTCAAAAAGTTAAAACCTCAAATATAAAAAGAAATAAATCAAGAAGTCAAGCGAAACCACTATTGTTGTTGATTTTAATGTCAACGTGCCACAATTTAGAATCATTGGAGCAGAGTAAGAAAGCCCAGTGACCCAACCAGGAAGCAGTATTAAAAAGCAAAATCAGAAAACCTAAACCGATACAAAAGTAAAACGTGTGTAAATCACACCATCAACAATGCTACTGATAGTAAATAAGTAAGTGAAGTTCAAAAGGAAACTAAAAAATAACAAATGAAAAAAGAGAATGAAAAAAACCAAATATGCAAAAACAGGAAAGTCAAAACCAATAAAATCCCAAACAAAATCTCAAATAAACCCAGAAAACCAAAATTAGGCAACCAAAACTACCAATACCCCTCCAAACCAATCAACCAACCAACCAACCAACCAACCAACCAACCAACCAAATCAAAAAAGAACAACAAAACCCCCGAAACAAGCCAGGAATTTTAAACACACAACATGGGTAGAAAGGTGTTCCAGCAGGTGAAGTGCTTACCATGCAAGTATAAGGGACTAAGTTCTGTGTGCAGAACCCATGTATAAAGAAAGCCAGTGCAGTGTACTCATAGGGTGGCAGATCCCTAGGGCTTACTTACTGACCTTAGCCAGTTCCCTGCCAGTGAGAGACCAAGCCTGAAAAAATACAGTGGGCGGCACACTCGAAACAGCACTCAAGGTCGACTTCTGCCCTCTACATCATCACACACAAGGGGGAAAGGCTGGGATGCAGCTCTGGTGCCAAGATGACCCTCCCCTGAGCTTCCCTGATGCTGTCCAGAGAAAAGGAAGGAGCAGGATGTAAATCAATGTCTACATGTGTCCACAGTCTCTGTGCACTTCTGCACATCTGCCGCCCTGCCAGGACTCTGTAGGACCCAATAAGGATAGATGAAACATACATTCCCATATAAGGTGAGAGACAAAGAAGCTAGACTGTAGCAAGAGAAGCCCTCAGGTCTGTGTAGGGGCCCAGAGTCCCCTGGTGTAAACTACAGAAGTCCTTGGTGTCCTGCTTTTCAATATAAGTGTCCTAGAACATAATACAATTCCCATCTACACACACACACACACACACACACACACACACACACACACAAATATGTGCACATATACACACGCAGACACAAACACACACAAACACATACACACCACAGCAGATTACCACATACAAATTAGATTTCTGTCAATTCTTCCAATCACCAACCATTTCTTACATACTACACCCTCTTAAATTCAGGGCAGGCCAAAACCACATTTTATGTGCTGGTTGGACTCCCTCACTGGTTCCTCATGAGGTCAAAGCAGAACCTTGACCAAGCACCTCTGGGCTTAGCTCATAGAAATAGGAAAGGCTGGCAGTGTCTGCCTCAGGTGGGCTCAGGCTTTTATTAATTAAACTTTGGACACTTCAAAGTCCTTTGCTTTCTGCATTAAAGTCTGCTTCTTCTGTGTTCAATATCTGTCTATACTCTCTGTTCAAGTTTCACTGCATTACTGTGATAAAATACCCTGACAAAAAGCTATTTAGGAGAGAAAGGATTTCTTTGGCTTAGAATTCCAAGTTACAGTCCAGCACTTGGGGAATTCAAGGAAGGAACTTGAAGTGGCTGGTCAGAGAGTTAAGAGCACAGAGAATGAATGCTTGCATGCTTGGTCAGCCTAATCTTCCATCTTCACTCTTAGGCAACCCAGGATCCCAAGCCAGGCACTATTACTACCCATAACTGGCAGGTTCTTCCCACCTCAGGACAGTCCCCCACAGGCCATCCTGATCTAGACAATACCTCATTGAGACTCTATTTCCAGGTGAATCTAGGTGTGTTCATCTGGCAATGAAAACTAAATATCACATTCAATAGATTACTTTATCTTCAAATTCTGATTGGTTTCTTACTGATGCTCTGTGTGGCCCTGGTTCCTCCCATCTGTCTCTGTCTCTACTTCCAAGCCACCATGAGGACACTTGATTGCCTCTGACATGCTCTCTCTGCTAGGATGCTTTGTCTCCCTGTGGCCCCACAGCAGGGGGACCAATCTCTGAAACAGGGGAGAGTCTAAATAAACATATGTGCTCTTTCTCTTTTCAGGTATTTGTTCAAAGTGATGAAAACTGACAAATTTCCTCCTTTAGGAAGACCTCCCTCAGGCACAGCTGATTCTAGGCACACCTTCTCCTGCATGTCTGTCTACCATAGTACATGCCAGAGTCTACATGGCTTATTCATCTGTCTCCTGCCCTCCATCTGTGAGTTTCTTCTTCTTAAGGAGCCAGGGATCAAACCTAGGATTTTGCACATACAGGGCAAGTACTGCTACATCCCAGCCTCAAAAGTTCTTTTGCTACTGAGTCAACAAGACTTAGTGTTTGCTGTATACTGTAAGGGAAAAATACAGAGGGAATCAAAGATTGAAGAGAGAGAGAGAATTTAATAGTACTTAAGTTTAATTACTTCATTGCTTATAACTTCCTGGGTAAGAGCCACTCAACTCTGGTACAAGGCTAGACTGAGACATAAGGGCGCCTGGAGATAGATAACAGGATGTGGACTGCCACCCCAGGGCGTGACCCGTGATAAGTCAACGTAGGCATGTGAGAGATAACAGAAAGTGGTCAGAAATGCTTGTGTAAATTACAGAAATCAGGAAACTGACACGTACCACCCAGAGGGTGACACACATGAATTAGCTTAAATCTATAAGTTAGGTATTTTAAAGCTACTGGTTGTGTGAAAATGCGCAGGCTCTGGTGCAATGGCTGTGAAAATCCTATATAAACTTTGCCTGAAGTTGCTTCAGGGTCGATTGCTCTAACCAGGCCTGTGTGTCTTGGGAGGACGGTCAACCCCAGCTAGCTGGCTTAATAAAGACTTTGCTTGAATTACATCTCTGTGCTTGTACATATTGTTTTCCTGGGAAGCCCACAGAGTCTCCGACCCTAACATATACGTGTTAAAGAGGTCTGCTTATTGCATCATTTGAGGGCAGTAGTGGAGGTACTCTGTGCCATAAGATGTATCCAGTTACCCAGACTTGTTCTATTGTGGTATCTAATCTTTATTTCCTGTTTTCTGTCTCTTTTACTTCTTTCTCCTGTATTATGCCTAAAGACTATGCAGAAATTCAAACACTTCTGAGTCCTGATATTTCAAGGGATTTGGTCTTAAAATTTTCTTGATATGTTGCTTCACTTTGGGGTCACATTAAATGTCAAGACATGAGAGTATGTGTTGTGGGGCTGCCAATTCATCACTGTCATCTGTGTCTTTCTCAATTGCTCGAGATTCATGAATGAATAAATGACTCACATGAAATTGAAGTTTAAGTAGTTAATATGCTTCCTGTCCTGTCTCAGAGTCTATGACCTTGAATTACCTGTCTTTTTCTTTCTTCTCTTTCTTTCTTTTCTTTCTTTCTTTCTTTCTTTTTCTTTCTTTCTTTTCTATTATCTATCTATCTATCATCTATTTATCTATCATCTATCTATCATCATCTATCATCTATCAATCATCTATCTATCTATCCATCTATCAATCATCTATCTAACTATCTATCATCTATCCATCTATTTTTTTGTTTGCTTATCTGAAACAGAGCTGCTGTGAGGTGGTAAGATAACTACCTTCCATTTGGAATGAAATTGTCAGTGTCATCTTGTTGATAAGAGTCTTTGTTTGTTTGAACCCTGATTCTGTCCTCTCAGATGCTGACAGGTATCAACTGAATGTTGTTACAAACTCTATTCATATGTCTCTCTCATGACTTCACTTAAATATCTAACAAAATGACAAGGTCATCTGTGTCTATAGGTCATCTTATAATTTAACACAAACTCCCTCCTACACTGAGATATTTTGAAATACAGACCCAGAGTTGATCTGTGTCAGAATTTCTAATCCCTTCAAGAGTTTCAGTAGTTTGTTTTAGAGTTGCTGACCATAAGAACATAGCAAGTTTTCCTTTGTGATGTCTGACATCTACTTTACTGATGCAAAGCATGAGTCTGGCTCTGCTCAAAGCTATTTGCTCCAGGATGACTCAAACCACACTAGTGGTGAAAACAGATTGAGTAGGTCTACCATCACCTTTAGAGGCCTGCTGTGCATTCTAGATGGATCTGCAGTCTTGGAACTAAGTTTATCACATTATCTACTTTACCCCATGGTTTTTAAATAGTCCTGTGGCTGGATGTACAGTATCCCCTTCCCAGGCTCATTAATAAAATAATTTTTAAAAAGGAGTAAAGATTGTTTTTCACCTCAGGTGAGCCAAAGCTCAGCCACTAGCCACCTTGGGCCAGTGGCTTCTGGGCCCTTTGCTTCATAAGCTCAAAGATGGAGTTTCACAGATAATGAGGGTGAGTTTTTAGAAAGGTGTTTATTATGGGGATCAGAGGTGAGAGCTTAAGAGAAGGGAAAATTAGGGCTCCAATAGAGCAAGAGTGGGTCCCAAGAAAGGGGTAGCCACTGAGGGGTCACTTGTCTAGGGGTTAACAGTGCTTTTCTGGGTTAAGGTATTGTCACTGGGGTATAGATGAGGGCCTGGTACCCTGGAGTTCTTCCCAGAGGCAGACAAAGAACTGAACACCCAGGGAGGAATGAGGTGAAGGCTCAGGAAGGTGTGAAAGCGAATTTGTTGAGCAGGGATCAAAGAAGAGGAGCTATAGACACTGCAGTGGGGTCTCCAGAGCTGGCAGGCTGCTAAATGACCTCTGGGCTGTTGCTTTAATGGGGTCCATAGGTGTTTCTCTCCTTTGTTTTTTGTTGTTGTCTTTTGCTTTTTTTTTCTTTTTTGGTCTTTTTGAGACGGGGTCTCCCTGTAACCCCAGCTGGTCTCGAACTTGCTATGTAGACCAGGCTGGCCTCAGACTCACAGAGATCCGCCTGCCTCTGCCTCTGCATGTGCCACCACACCTGGCAGGTGTTTCTGTCCTTTGTTTTCGTCTTCCCACACTTTATATTTTGACCCATCTGCCCCCACACCTACCCGCAAACTAGAGATAACTAAAACAGATATCCTTCTCTGACTGATGATCTTGTCAGGCCTATAGTTTTATTTTTTGGTGTATGTTGGGTCCGAGGTTCGGGAATGATTGGAGACCACCCACCAAAATTCGAAATTTAGAAGATTTTATTGAAAAGCATTCCAATTCTTGAATGATCAGTTGGGCACAGACTCCAGGAGCCAATGAATGGAGTCCGACCAGGACCAAAAATGAGTGGGGATTTTTATTGAGTACTCTTGAAAAAAGCCTGTGCAAACTGGACAACCTTTGAATTGATTGGATAACTCTGAATTCTTTGTTGGGGGCGGTGGATTTCATTGGTTATAGTCATGGTCAGCGGCCTGGAATGTCTCAATATTTCCTTTTATGGTAGGGTGCCCCTATCGGCCTCTGGATGCCTTTTATGGTCAGGAATTTTGGTTGGTTTCAGCAAGGCATGTCTGGGCTTGCCTAATCTTGGCCCGGGGGCAAAGGAGACTTACAGTTTCTAGGAACAGAGACTTAAGGCTGACAAGATGGAGGCTGCTAAAAAAATGGAGCCAGTGTGACCTGGATCCTTCAGTGTATTGCCTTGTTTTGACACATTCTAGAAGTTAAGATGTGGGAATATTTTTCTGATAGATAAAGCCATATGACGAATAGGGTTGATCAGGAGGAAGCACCAGGACACAGATAAAACTCCATCAAAATAGGGTTAATTAGCAAAGGAACACATGGGACAGATTCCCTTCCGGGCAGGGAAAATGTCTGCCCAGGTCTTGAGCTGGGGTCTTTTAAAAAGGGAGGCTTCTGCTTCCTGCAGAAGGCAGGAAGATGTATTTTTTTTAAAGTTGGGGGCGGGGGGGAGTAGGAGAGCAGACTGCTAAAACATGTCCTCTTTAGAGATCAAAAGGGAAGCCTGCTGTGTTGGCCAAATAGTGGAGAAAAGTCTGCTTCTCTTGACTTCAAAGACCAAGGTTCTTATCAGCTTGGTTCCCTTTTCTCAGGAGCATGAGAAGTCCTTGGGATCTTGTTGGTGAGGGGGCAGGGCTATCTGAACCTTAACATTTTCCTTCACCCCTCTGACCTTTGCCCCAACTACCTACCCTTAACTAACTCCTAACTGTACGGAGGGTGAGCTGGTCAGTCCAGTTGACTGGTTCATGTATTCATGAACCTCTGCATCCCAGGTGGCTGGACTAGAGTTTCGATTACACCCTAGTATATGAAGGACGCCACTTTCATAAAAAGAGCTCAGGAAGCCTTTTGGAAGGCTTGTCTGGAGATCAGGACAATGGTAGATCCTGGAGGCTAAAGGTGAATACTGACCAAAGCTATAGCCTAGTGGACTGCATCTGTCCTTGTCCTGACCTTCTGAAGAATTGTATGCAGACTGAATATTAAAGTTGCAAGAGCAAGGAGACTGGTTCTTTTTATTAACTCAATGAAACTAATCAGGCACCACCAGCTAACAACTCTCCTTATAAACCCCAGCAGGGCATTTGCTGATCCTTGGTAGAATACAATGGCCATAAATTTGTGTCATGAATTGTAAAAGGATGCAGAAATTTTAAACCAGCCCTTAAAGGGAACCACCACAGGAGGCCTGATTGTCTTCAGGCCTCTTTCTTTTGCTGATCAAGGTCTGGGAACTAATTTCAATTGCTGATTAAAATGGTCTTTTTCTCCCTAGTATTTGGGTGCTAATGACAACATTCTTAGGATTCTACAAAGTCCAAAAGGAGTGTTGATGCTGCATAATGAGGAAAAGCCTTCTACTCTGTACAGAGGGGGTGGGGGTGTGCAAAACTGATAATGGGTAGGAAAGGATGCCCAGGGCCTGCAGAGAACTCAGAGGTTAGAAGGGTTAGGCCCTTCAGCATTTTCCTTATTTCATTATTGTGACCAAATCCCCAACAAACAGAAACTGGTGGAAGGAAGGATTCATTGTGGCTTATGGTTTGAGAGGATACAGTCATCAAGGCAGTGAGAGATGGCCCCAGTGATGAAGAGAGAGAAACTGGGAGGCAGCTCGGGACAGAGGCCAATGAAAACAGCAGTTCCTAAATGAACACCCTGATCTGGGGGCCATGCAGAAGGGAGTGACTCAAACTTCAGTCCAGACATAGTTCCTTCTGATGAATATCTCTGGATTTTCATGGTGGGAAAGGATTATATCTATCCCCAAATTTTAGCCCATCCTAAATGATATTTAGGATTACTGCTTAGTAGTATTAGAGTAGAAAATAGCCCCATAAGTTTAACAAGCTAGATTATAAAATCTCTAGTCTGTTGGAAACTTACCTTTCCAGTTTCACTGGTTGATCACCTGGTTATAGGACACCCCCCCCTAGGAAGGCAGGTTCACCTTAAGTCATTCTAAATAGATGGACAAAATACCTAGTGTGTTAATGGGATTGTGAACTCTTCCTGCCTGGAATCCCACCTCCTAGTGCAGAGCTTCTGGACCCCGACACAGACATGCAGGTCTGTGAGTCTGCCCACTTTTCTGAAGAATTCAGAAAAGCGTAATCTCTCCTTTTCTTCTTTGTAACCCTTTCCTAAACACACTTTCTTTAATTCTTTGGGCTGGCCTTAGCATCTTGCATTTCTTTACTTTTTCTCTAAATCTTCCTTCTCCCAGCCATGTGGCTTCCAGTCAGCTGTGTCTCTGACCTCCATGCAGGCTCTAAATCTGCATGGCTTCATGGCTTTCTTTCCATCTCCCCTCCATTCTCTTCCTCACAGTAGCTGCCAAGATTACCAGCTTGCCTACCCTGAGGATTTTCTTTAAAATTCCAATAAAATTGTAAAAGGTTCCATTTGGGTTCATTCATAAATTCTTTTATAAATGAGACTAAGGACCCTCTAGGGCTCGCTTTTTCTCCCCATATCAGTAACCTTGTCCAGGACTCTGTGGAGATCCATTAAGTGAAATCTACTTCCTTCTAGACAAAAGAATGGAATCCACCTCTGGTTTTGGTGAAAAAACATAAGGGTTAACCTAGCTATACAAGTCAATCACCTGGCCACAAGACCACACCTCAGGAAGGCTGATTCACCTTCAACCATGCTAACAAGATGAAAGGAATGATTGTCTCTTTAATGAGATAATGTTCTTTTCCTTCCAAGAAATCCTGCCCTCTGTGTAGACAGTTGGAGTTGTGGCCTCCTGGTTTGGCAAAGGTAGGCTTACTTTTCTGAGTTACTAAGAAAAGCATACCTTTTCCATTTCCTTCTTTCCATCTCTTTCCTTCACATTCTGGCAAAAAAGGGCTTGGCACATTGGGGTCTGCACTCTTTCTCTGATCTGCCCCTCCCCACCATGTGGTTGCTTCTCCTGATGTAGCTGCTTATTAGTGACATGACTATCTCTCTCTTCTCCATCTTCTTCCTCTGGGAAGCTGACATGATTTACAGCTTATCTACCTTGGGGTTGTTCTTTGAAACTATCTACTTCCTACTTCTTCTCTAAAGCTCCCTTCCCCTCCCATGCAGCTGCTGGTCCGGCCATGTGCCTGACCTCCATGCTGGCTCCAGGGCTTGATGGCTTTTTTTCCTTCTCCCTTCCATTCTCCTCTTCAGGGCAGCTGCAGAGATTTATGTCTTGCCTTCCCTGAGGATTTTTCTTTAAACTCTAATAAAACTGCCTTAAAGCTTCCATTTGAGTCCATTCTTAAATTCTTTTAGGAATGAGGCTGAGAACATTGAAAGGGATCCCCATTTTCCCATGTCATCCACAGTGATTAAATTGTCTCTCTTCTTGGTATATTGGATACGTAGCCAAATCTAGTCCTTTGGGAATTATGGGGCCTGAGATTTTGTTCAAAAACTCCATTTACAAAGCTGTGCGAGGGAAAAAAAAAAACCACACACTTTGAGCTTCAGCTACTTAGTTGACTGGGGATGAGGAGATAGGTTGAGAGGTCCCATGTACCTGCTGGACTCATTGTTTTATGATTATTTACCATCTTTATCTTTTTGGTATATTTTTATTTAACTTTTGTGTATTTCATATACAACATGTTAATCTTCTTTATACCTCCCCCCCCATGTTTCCCTCCCATACATAGCCACCCCCATGCATTCTGTTCCCTGATAATCTCTCAGTGCAAGTTCATCCACTGGAGTCTAGTCAGCCTATCTAGAGTCAATCACTTAAAGATCTACCCTTCCTCATCCAGCAGTCATCAGCTGCCAATAGTTCTTTGGCTAAGATTGTGGCCTGCTGCCCATTCTTGTTTCTTGGACTTTGTCTCATCTTTTCACTTTGGCCAGCATCAGCTACATTTTGCCATTTCATGGAGAAGCAGAGGAAAGAATGTTTGATAACATGGGTCTTAAGTCTGATGCTTGGTACATTCACCCTCATCACTGCACCTTGGGCTTGGCCCTTCCTTTTTCCTTAGTATGGACGTTCTTTTGAGCTATTTGGGTTCATTTTATACGCATCTAAATTCCTGCAATTTGTCTGACAGGATGTTTGTGTTCTTTGTCCTTTGGGGTTCTTTGAGCCTTTAAAAACTATTTTGACTTCTGCTATTTAATAGGATTTTTATAATTTGGATTTTTATAATTTTGTAAAGGAAACTACCATGGAATAGATAAACGGTACAAGAAAATCATGGTATCTGAGGTTTTTTTCTGTTATTTCAGTGAGAGTGAAAAGAGTTAACTCTATCCTTAGGCCCCCAGGGAGGACATCAGCTGATGAGTCATTTTATAATTAGAAACCCATGACTGAAGAGTAACCAAAGAATACTTAAAAGTATACTCTGAAATAACGCAATTATTCCATGTGTCATTTTGGATGTTACATTATTAGTGTGTCTATGACAACTGACTTAATGGAGTTTAAAAATCTGGTGGCTGCGACATGCGTTTTACTAGAGTTTTATTAGAGATTTATCTACACGCAGGTCCCTAGAGGCGCAAATCTAATGGCTGCAGCAACCATCCTACTAGAGACTTACATGTGTTCCCTGTGATCCACTCTGAATGACTCTAGGTGGCCGCAGTTTAGTGCAGGTGTTGGGGATGTCTAACCCCTCAATGTGTAAACAAAAGCCTTGTAATGGATCACATCATTTTGAATGTATTCCATTCTATGTCAGGAAAAATCCAACAATTCCATAACAGCATTGTTACCTTGTACCTTGAGCTACTCTGGGCTTCTCAGTGTTGGGAATTTTTTAGACACATGAAAGGAGTGATTCTGAGTCCCATTAAATAACATACCCACTGAAACAAACGAGTTCCTATTGCTTCAACCACCAAGATCAGCCTCCAAACAAATGAGTCCTAAACACTGGCAAAAGCTTAATCTTCCTTTGGAATTCCTGAGATGATTGACTAGTGCACCTGCAGCAACTCTTTGAATTTTGAGCTAAGCTTGAGCCTACTGATGTTGCCAAGATGTTGCTATTCTTGACAAACCTAATTTAAAGTAGTTTGTGTGCATTTTTAGGATGATTTTTGCACTGCATTCATAGCACTAATATATAGGGGCTAGGGCCTCTATCTACCATCTATCTATCTACCTATCTATCTATCGATCTATCTATCTATCTATCTATCTATCTATCTATCTATCTATCTATCACCTATCTGTCATCTATCTATCCTCTTCTATCATCTGTCTATCGATCTATCTATCATCTATCATCTATCTCCCTATCTCTCTATCATCTATCTATCTATCTATCTATCTATCTATCTATCTATCTATCTATCTTTCTTTCTTTCTATCTATCTATCTATCTATCTATCTATCTATCTATCATCTATCTACTATCTATCTATTGATCACCTATCTATCTATCTATCATCTCTCTATCATCTATCTATCTATCATCTATC